>NW_026571175.1:33089304-33224304 GCF_026225935.1 Boleophthalmus pectinirostris
AATCTAAAAACAAGTGAAGTGTTGCAGAGGAAAATGACGGTAAATGGACTGGAGCTTCTAGTTGAATCAGGGAAGAAATATATGTTCAGATTCAGAAAACTTTATTCTGAATCTGAATCTGCATTACTCAGGAGCCAGAGGTCGGAGAGACTTTATTGATAAAATAGGTCATTTCATTTGCAGCAGTTCTCAGAGCAGTTCTCACACAAACACAAACACACACACACACACACAAACACACACACACAAACGCCGTGAGTCAGTCCATTATAAAGCACAAGTGGAGCTCAGTGACAGTGTGTATCCAGTACATTGGGGATGTAACAATAATCAAAATATCGTGATATCGTATCGTCAAAGTTCTCACAATAATATCATGGACCATCACAATATATCGAATTACAAGTCTCTTTGTTTAAATTAAGAGTTATGGTTCATTCATCCATCCACTTTCTTCTAAGCAGAGACTCCCAGACTTCCTTCACCCCAGACACTTCCTCCAGCTCCTCCTGTGGGACCCCGAGGAGTTCCCAGGCCAGACCAGAGACATAGTCCCTCCAGCGTGTCCTGGGTCTTCCCCGGGGCCTCCTCCTGGTGAGACATGAACACATCCTGAGGGAGACGTCCAGGAGGCGTCAGAACAGAGTTATGGTTCAGCAATAGCTAAAAAAAAGACAGAGGGAACTACATAGACCATGATCCTTTGCTCCATTTCAGTGTAAACTACAAGAAGAAATAACAGTTCTAACACTTTAAGTCTTGGTTCTTTGGATTAAGTCTTGTTGCAACATATTGCAATAAATGTCGCACCATTGGTGCATTACATACGTCACGACCAAATAGCAGCGATTGGTTAAATTTAGGGCTGGGCAAAAATTTTAAAAATTAATCACGATTCATCGCATGTTTTATGCAACACCAATTAATGAATTAAAAAGTAGAGTGTAGTGACTTTTATTGGAAATGTAAATGAAAGAGTCAAACATTTGTTGTGCAAACAGCATTTCTTTCAGAGTTGAACCTCAGAGACGTCAAGGTTTTCAGTGAAGCCTCAAGAAAAAATATTGAATGGACTTTTGTACTACTAATATATTTTTTTGAATATTTTTTATTCAGTGAGTAATAAACATGACACTAATAATAATTTCTAGATCATTGTTATAAACTTGGACTGATATTTCTTGGGAATCAAAGGGTTAATATAATAGAATGGAAATGGACCAATCACATTTTTTCTTCCAGTTGTATCTGGGTAAATCAGTGACTCCCCCTGCAGCGCTGAACTAAACAAACAAGATCAGCTCAGAGCTCACGGCTGGTCCGGTCAGAGCCGGAACCTGCAGCCGAACCCGCGGCTGAACCCGCAGAGGCTCAGACTCGTTGCATCTCACGTGGTCAGAAAAAAGTGAAAAAAGTGTAAAGAAAAGACGTCAAACTTAAAGAAACGCTCGCGGTGGACTTTTTCAAAATAAAAGCCAGTGAGAAACAGACTTTTACAATAAAATAAATAAATAAATAATAAAAACTGTGTTAACGGCCTTAAAATAATTGTCAGCGTTAATAACTTAATTAGTTAACGCAAAATTAACACAGTAACGTGCCCGGCCTAGTTAAATTAAAAAAACAAAACAAAACTCTCCTACCATCGAGTGAACGAATCCAATGCTGCGAGGTCAGACGATTTCCACAAAGTGAAACCGTCTGATGAACCAGGCTAGATGAAACCAGCAAATAAAAGAAAAAGTGAGCAGACTTTCGATAAAAGAACAGTAAAAATGGTTGAGAATCGTTTTGTTTTCATCAAAAGAGTTCAGTTTTCTCAACAGGTCCATTCTTTGTACCTGTTACGTGACATTTTTTAAGATTATACAACAACAAATAAGTAGAGAATAAAACTGAAAACAAGTTGAATAACCCGATTTAAACTCCACACGTCTTCACTAGAATTATTTGGATAATTTCAGCTCTGGAAATGTCAATCTTAAAAGAGAACTAAAAGGTAAAATGTGGCTTTTACCTTGAAAAGTGCTGCAGTACTTTTCCAGTCTCAGTAGAGATGTAGACAGAGTAATAATAAAGAGTTACTCAAACATGTGAATGAAACAAACACAACTCCGGGTCTGTTTTTTGACGAGGTGAGAGCTCGACCCGTCACGATAATCACAGTATTAACTTCAGTCTGATCGATGGGACGTGTTGATGATTTTGTGGATCATTTTTCTCTGAACTTGTTGGACTTTTGTGTTATTTTACCGCCGTACGATGAGATCTGAACTTTTATGACTCATTCTAGACACAACTACTCGAAGGTGCTTTTCCGTTGGAAGATCTGTCCGTCACCTGTTTGTTTCTATGGATACGTCATTGCTCTGTCTGGAATGTTCCACAGTGTGACATTAAACAGCTTTGCCTTAGATTTATTCAATTTCAGGTGGTTTTATAGTTCAAAAATGCCTTAAAAAAACAATGATGATTCTGACTGTGAGCGGGGTCGCCTCTCCACAGATCTGACCTGTAACTTTGTCTGGTTTGGTTTCCGTGAAGATAGAAAGGTTTAATGCCATACTGTGGAACATTTCAGACAAACTAATAACATCTTCATAGAGAAAAGCATGAACATTGAAGGACGCTCCACCGGAAAAGTGCTCCATTTTTGTTTTTTTTGTTTTTTTTATTAATTAATTTTTTTTTACATTTTTTTTTTTATGATATTATACATATTGTAAAAGATTTTGTGGATAATTCTGCTTTATGGTTTGGTTTCTATATCGTAAGTCGTAAGTTTAGTAACAACATTATAACTTGACGGTATTAAAAGTCTGGTCATGATTTTATTGTTCAGAAATACCTTTTTTTGTTTTTATTAATATTATCTTTATTAAGTTTTGTTTCTTTTTTGGAAGAACACAGACTGTCAGACGAGGGAAAATAAAAGGACAAGAAAGTGACAGTAATCGCAAGTATAATAGACGTTCACTTTAAAGATGTTACCAGGACTGAAACAGGACTAAAAAAGGACTAAACCAGGACTAAATCAGCACTAAAACAGGACTGAACTAGGACTTAAATAAGACTAAAACAGGATTAAAATAGAACTCATCCTAGGACTAAAATAGGACTAAACCAGGACTAAAACATGACTTAAAAAAGACTAAACCAGGACTAAATCAGGACTAAAACTAGGACTATACTAGGACTGAACTAGGACTAAACCAGGACTGAACCAGGACTAAAAAGGACTAAACTAGGACTGAAACTAGGACTAAACCAGGACTGAACCAGGACTAAAAAGGACTACTTATATTTCTGGAAACTTTCCTTCTCCATATTCCTTGTTGAAAACGCTGTATAAAAATGTGACTCTTTACCAAGACTCCGATGTCAAATAAAACATAATTCTATAAATGTACAAGTAGAAATAAAATACAGCTTTTAAATAAAAATCTAATATATCAAAAATAATAAAAGAGAAAACTGCCCACCTGCGCATTCTGCCTCTGAAAGGGTCAATGGTCTGATCCCAGGACTGAACCAGAAATAAACCAGAACTAAACCAGGAACCAGGACTGAACCAGGACTAAACCAGGACTAAACCAGGACTAAACCAGGGCTAAAACATGACGAATCCCAGGACTAAACCAGGTCTGAAATAGGACTAAAACAGGATTAAACCAAGACTAAAACATGACTGAAAAAAGAATAAACCAGGACTGAACTAGGACTAAATCAGGACTAAATTAGGACTAAATTAGGACTCAACCAGGTCTGATACCAGGACTGAACCAGGACTAAACCAAAACTGAACCAGGACTAAACTAGGACAGAACCAGAACTGAACCAAGAGGACTAAAACAGGTCTGATGCCTGAACTGAACCAGGACTGATCCCAGGACTGCTGAACCAGGACTAAACCAGGATTAAAACAGGACTTAAACAGGACTAAAGCAGAACTAAACCAGGTCTGAACTAGGACTGAACCAGGACTGAACCTGTATAAAAATGTGACCATTTACCAAAACTCTGATGTCAAATAAAACATAATTCCATAAACGTAGAGTAAAATAAAACACAGCAATCAAATCAAAATCTCAAATCAAAATCTCAAATCTTTTAAAAATAATAAAAATCGCTCTTGTACCTGAGGAGGAAACTGCCCACCTGCGCGTTCTGGCTCTGAAAGGGTCATTGGTCTGATCCCAAGACTAAACCAAAATAAACCAGAACTAAACCAGGAACCAGGACTAAACTAGGACTGAACTAGGATTAAACCAGGACTAAAACCAGAACTGAACCAGGACTGAATAGGGCTAAAACAGGACTAAACACGACGGATCCCAGGACTAAACCAGGTCTGAACCAGGACTACACCAGGTCTGAACCAGGACTAAACCAGGGCTAAAACATGACAAAAAAAAGACTAAACCAGGACTAAACCAGGACTGAACTAGGTCTGAACCAGGACTAAACCAGGGCTAAAACATGACAAAAAAAAGACTAAACCAGGACTAAACCAGGACTAAAACATGACTGAAAAAAGACTAAACCAGGTCTGAACCAGGACTAAACCAGGTCTGAACCAGGACTAAACCAGGACTGAAAAAAGACTAAACCAGGACTGAACTATGACTAAACCAGGACTTAAACAGGACTAAACCAGAACTGAACCAGGACTGAACCAGGGCTAAAACATGACTGAAAAAAGACTAAACCAGGTCTGAACCAGGACTAAACCAGGACTGAACCAGGACTAAACCAGGGCTAAAACACGACGGATCCCAGGACTAAACCGGGACTTAAACAGGACTAAACCAGGTCTGAACTAGGACTAAACCAGGATTAAACCAGGACTGAACCAGGACTAAAACAGGACTAAACCAGGACTAAACCTGTATAAAAATGTGACTTTTACCAAAACTCTGATGTCAAATAAAACATAATTCCATAAACGTAGCGTAAAATAAACCACAGTAATCAAATTAAAATAAAAAAATAATAAAAATTCTTTAAAAATCGCTCTTGTACCTGAGGAGAAAACTGCCCACCTGCGCGTTCTGCCTCTGAACGGGTCACTGGTCGTGTTTTCGTGAGGACGCCTGTGGTGCGCCGGACTTGATGATAGTGCTTAGGCCCGACAGCGGAAGTGGAAGGAGGGGGTCCAGTGTATACATGTGCAGGAGTGTGCGTGCGTGCGTGCGCGTGTGTGTGTGTGCGGCGGTTGCTAGGAGACGGAGATGCACACGGAGGAGAGTACACGCCGTCAGCAAACACGCCAGCTGCAGAGAAACGCGGCGAGATGGACCGGAGGTGATGCTGAGGTCATATTTTGAAAAGCGTAAATACAAAAACAAGTGAACACGGAGCTGTTTTACAAAGATCTGAGTTTTGTTTGTTTGTTTTTTTCTGAATACATGATGGAGGGAGACCTTGGGAAAATAATGAAAACGCCAAGGTGTTTTATTTTCAGCTCGTGCGTTCAAAAGCAAAAGGTCTTGAATGTATAAAAATAATGGTTTGAAAAGGGTTGGGTTCGTTTTATGTCAAAAAGTCACGTTAGATGTGACCAAAACACGTGATTTAAAACAGAACTAGCGTCACATTTCTGCCCGTTGTTTACATGTTATCTCAGCTGCACCACGGACCGGTTTAAAGGTCCATCTCATGTAAAATAACTCTTTTCACATTGTGTCTTCTGTACATAAACAAGCACAATTTGGGTTTTGGAACATCCATTACACAATAGTTATGAAATTTTACTGATTTCTTGGAGGCGTCACAGACCAGGAACTATGAAAGACCGACTATTGCTCCTCCCCCCGCCCGTCCTGAGAAAACACAGGCTCCGCCCTCCAAACGTGACGAAGGCTCTGAGCAGTGTTGGGGAGTAACAGATTACATGTACCGGAGTTACGTAATCAGAGTACAAATTATGAGTAACTGTATTCGGTTACAGTTACTGTTTCAGTGAGAGGTAATTGGATTACAGTTACTTTGTTGAAATAAATGGATTACATGGTGGGATTTTCCTGTTTTCACATTTTGGGATATATCTTTTTTTTTTTTTTGGTAATTCCACTCATTGCCAGAAACTAAACCAGGTCGAAACAAGATCTTAATCAGGTCTAAACCAGGACTTAAACCAGGACTAAACCAGGACTAAACCAGGACTTAAACCAGGACAAACCAGGACTAAACCAGGACTAACCAGGACTAAAACCAGGACTAAACCAGGACTAAAACAGGTCTAAAACCAGGACTAAACAGGTCTAAAACCAGGACTAAACTAGATCTAAACTAGATCTAAACCAGGTCTAAACCAGGTCTAAAACCAGGACTAAACCAGGACTAAACCAGGACTAAACCAGGACTAAACCAGGACTAAAACCAGGACTAAACCAGGACTAAAACAGGTCTAAAACCAGGACTAAACTAGATCTAAACTAGATCTAAACCAGGTCTAAACCAGGTCTAAACCAGGTCTAAACCAGGTCTAAACCAGGTCTAAAACCAGGACTAAACCAGGACTAAAACAGGTCTAAAACCAGGACTAAAACAGGATTTAACAGGACTAAATCATGCTGCATGGACGTGTCTCCTCTGTCTTCTATCAATAATATTTTTAATTTGGTTCAGTAAAGTCTGGGCTTTTTATTTTCTTTTATCAGACAAAACTTCTTATGTGAAGATTTCCTCGTCTTTGCTTCTCTACAGCAAATCAAGTAATCCAAAGTATTCAGATTACATTACTCACTTTAAGTAATTTAATGGATTACGTTACAAACTACATTTTGGGGTATGTAATCTGTAATCTGTAGGGGAATTACATTTTAAAAGTAACTTTCCCAACACTGGCCCTGAGTGAGTCGCCCTTCCTCCGCCATCTCAGGGAGGGAGGGGGAGACAGACGTGCACCCTGATAGTCGTAGGAATAAACTTTTATTCATCATGGAGATACAGCACGTTCAGCCGCATGTGTTGGACCCGGAATCAGACGAGGACTTTGAGGAGCACGAAGCTCAAGCACCGCGTCCACATCAGCTGAACATTACTGATTGGTAAAATATTAATAAACACTAGTAGATAAACTTATTATATCGTGTTCACTGCAGAGTAGAACAATGATCTCATGCTGTCGCTTTTGTTTAGGTTCATGTGGGAATTGTTAGTCAATGCGGGGCGGAGGTGGTGTGGTCGATAAATATGATAAAATAAAATGATTTTGATTATTTTGTAAATATAATAATAAAGGTTTCCAGAGATGTCCGTTATTTATTCATTTTCCCGCTTGTGGGTTTAATATTAGTGTTAATGTATCATGTGACCAAGACAAGCATCTGGACATGCATCAAGACTCATGTGTTGTGTTTTGTGTAGTAAACATGGGGTAATGAAAGCCGATTAAAACCTCACGACCAGCTCCTGATCAGCATTCATATGTCACAAGAAAATCAAACCTGTTTGAAATCCAGTCGCCTCTCGTAAGGGTTCGTACTGTTGTCTTGTGTTGAAGTCGTACAGTGTGAGAACATGAATCATGAGCTGTGAACTTTTAAACCCTGTGATTTGGTCGAACAGTTTGAGCTGGGGCTGAGTGAAATGATTGAAAATATGGCACAGTGTACGTCCGGCATTAGACTTAGACTTAAACTTTATTAATCCACAAGCAAAATTATTTGGACACAGTAGCTCACACATCACAATATAATATACAAAGAGTAAAAATATAAATGGTAATAATAATTCTAAATAAATTACTTGAAATGATTAGCCTGACTCATCAGCCGGTTTCACTTCATGGAAACTGTCTGACCTCGCAGCATTAGGATTTGTTCGCTCAACGGTAGGCAAGGCAAGTTTATTTGTACAGCACAATTCATACACAAAGTAATTCAAAGTGCTTTACAGAATAAGAAATACATTAAAATCATAATAAAAACAAATCAAAACATAAATAATCATGAAGATTAAAATTAAAAAAGAGAGACATAAATTGGAGAGAAGAGTGTGGAATGAAAACCTTTCAGTTATTTGCACAGTTAAACAGAAATGTTTTGAGTCTGGATTTAAACAGCGTCACAGAAGAGTCTGTCTCACATGTTCAGACTGTTCCAGGTTTTAGCTGCATGAACCTGAAACTCTGACTCCCCTTGTTTAGTCGTGACTCTGGGCACCAGCAGGAGGCTGGTCCCTGAGCTCCTCAGAGTGTGAGATGTTCATATGACACTAACATGTCACAGATGGACTTTGGTGCTCGGCCATGGAGACACTTGTACACGGTAGGCGGGTACTTTTTTTTTTATTTAACCAGTCGCTGCTGTTTGGTGGGTATGTCACTAACGAGTCTAACTGGTATATTAAGCTTTTCCCAAATCCCACAGGAAGAAGGACAATAACGTCTTTCCCCTTGATAAAATTCAACAAACATTCTCTTTGTTCCAGCTTTAAATCCTCGATCTCAGGAATCATTGACAACACAAAATATATGTCTCTTCGCTGATTGGCTGGTGCCCGAATTCACATTTCTGGGGGTTTTGTGATCCGTCTAGTGCAGGGGTGTCAAAGTCAAATTCACAAAGGGCCAAAACTGAAAACTGCAGAATTTACGAATATTTATTTTATGCTCAACTACAGACAAATATGCACAGATTTATATCACATGCACATAAATATTTCTGAAAGTTTTCTTACTTATGCATCAGAGCATCCAAATTACTCACCACAATGAGTTCTGAGTGTTTTGTGGGTAGTTACTTGAGGATTTTTTAAAAAGAAATTGTACCTTTTAGTCTTTTTATCCCTACTTTTGTTATATTTTTATTGAAGTAACGAACTGTGAGTCTAAAGTGATGAAAGCTTCAGTGACAATATGAGATGATTTGAGCGTTTGAGTTTCTTGATTCGCTCCTTCAGATCTGATTTCGTTTGTCTCATTTTTGTTTTTTGTGTTTGTCCTTTGAAAACAAACAGATTTTGTTTGCTGAATGAGAACCACATGGAAGCAGCTTCCAAGAACAGGTAATTTAATCCAATCAGATGTTTTCTGATGAGAGCCGTAAGGAAACACCTGCGACTGTGTCCTGCAGATGTTTCTTTGTCGCGGTTCAGCGGCGTCAGAGCGAGAGACGGAGTAAAGAGGCGGGGCCAACGATTTATCCTGAAACATGTTCTGCAAACCGTGTATCGTTCGTTCACTTTCGTTTTTTTAGAGAAAGAAGGGAAAGAGAAGGATAAAGAAACAGAGAGAGAGTTTTTCAAAGTAAAACCAAAAATATGAAAACAAAAAAAACAACGATTTTCTTCATTATTTGTCTCTAAAACCAAAATGAAAAAACAGATAATGATTTTGATTTGATTTTACAGTTTAAGAAAGAAAGAGAGAGAGAGAGAGAGAGAGAAGGATAGAGAAAGAGAAGGATAGCAAGGATAGAGAGACAGCGAGAGAAGGATAGAGAAAGAGAGGGAGAAGGATAAAGAGTTAGAGAGAGAGAGAGAGAGAGAGATAGGAGGATAGAGAAAGAGAGAGAGAGAGAAGGACAAAGGGGGAAAGAAAGAGGAGGATTGAGAGAGAAGGATAGAGAGAAAGATAGAGAAACAGAGAGAGAGAGAGAAGGCTAGAGAGATAGAGAGAGATAGGAGGATAGAGAAAGAAAGAGAGAGAAGGATATAGAGAGAAAGAGAGAGAAGGATAGAGAGAGAAAGAGAGAGAAGGATAGAGAAACAGAGGAAGAAGGATAAAGAGTTAGAGAGAGAGAGAGATAGGAGGATAGAGAAAGAGAGAGAGAGAGAGAAGGACAAAGGGGGAAAGAAAGAGGAGGATTGAGAGAGAAGGATAGAGAGAAAGATAGAGAAACAGAGAGAGAGAAGGCTAGAGAGAGAGAGAGAGAGAGAGATAGGAGGATAGAGAAAGAAAGAGAGAGAAGGATATAGAGAGAAAGAGAGAGAAGGATAGAGAGAGAAAGAGAGAGAAGGATAAAGAGAGAAAGAAAGAGAGGAGGATAGAGAGAGAAAGAGAGGGAAGGAGAGAGACAGAGAGAAAGAATGATAGATGGAAGAATAGAGAAACAGGGAAAAGGATAGAGAGAGAGACAGAGAGAGAGCATTAGACAGAGAGAGAGAGAGAGCGTTGGATAGAGAGAGAGGGAGAGAGAGAAGGATAGAGAGAGAGAAGGATAGAGAGAGAGAGAGAGAAGGAAAGAGAGAGAGAGAGAGAAGGATAGAGAGAGAGAGAGAAGGAGAGAGAGAGAGAGAGAGAAGGATAGAGAGGAGAGAGAGAGAGAGAGAGAGAGGAGAGAGAGAGAGAGAGAGAGAGAGAGAGAGAGAGAGAGAGGAAGAGAGAGAGAGAGAGAGAGAGAGAGGATAGAGAGAGAGAGGGAGAAGGAAGAGAGAGACAGAGAGAAGGATAGAGAGAGAGAGAGAGAAGGAAGAGAGAGAGAGAGAAGGATAGAGAGAGAGAGGGAGAGAGAGAGAGAGAGAGAGAGAGAGAGAGAGAGAGAGAGAGAGAGAGATAGAGAGAGAGAGAGAGAGAGAAGGAAAGAGAGAGAGAGAGAGAAGGATAGAGAGAGAGAGAAAAGGAAGAGAGAGAGAAAGAAGGATAGAGAGAGAGAGAAAGAGAGAAGGATAGAGAGAAAGAAAGAGAGAGAGAGAGAGAGAAGGATAGAGAGAGAGAGAGAAGGAAGAGAGAGAGAGAGAGAGAGATAGAGAGAGAGAAGGATAGAGAGAGAGGGAGAGAGAGAGAGAGAGAGAGAGAAGAGAGAGAGAGAGAGAAAGGAAGAGAGAGAGAGAGAGAGAGAGAGAGAGAGAGAGAAGGATAGAGAGAGAGAGAGAGAGAGAGAGATAGAGAGAGAGAGAGAGAAGGAGAGAGAGAGAGAGAGAGAGAGAGATAGAGAGAGAGAGAGAGAGAGAGAGAGAGAAGAGAGAGAAGAGAGAGAGAGAGAGAGAGAGAGAGAGAGAGAGAGAGAGAGAGAGAGAGAGAGAGAGAGAGAGAGAGAGAGAGAGAGAGAAGAGAGAGAGAGGATAGAGAGAGAGAGAGGAAGGGGAGATGGGAGGGAAGAAGGGAAAGTCAATAATAAAGTACTGATACTAAAAATTTTACTTTTACTTTTGTACTTTGTGACTTTCCACCTCTGGATCAGGAGTCCATGTTCTGCCGTTGTGCCCTTGAGCTTTAGCTGTTGTTCTGTGGAACTGTAGTAGCCTCACATAGTTATTTATGCAGAGCTTTTCACAGTCACATTTCGTCAGGTGCAGACAGGGACAGACAGGGACAAAACACAACGCCTGGACGTGATGTGAGGAAACGTGTGAATCATTTCAATGTGAGTAAAGACCTTTTATTTACTGTGACGTTAAAAACACAAAGAACATCTGTCTGCTCGTCCGGGGCTGAACTGTGCTGCTCATTCTTCTTCTGTTCAGTGGAATAAAGGAGGTGTGGGTTTCCGGTTCAAACTTTACAAACATATACAGAAACATTGCCATTGTGTCACTGGGCAAGACACTTAACCCACTTTCTTCTTTCTATTTACATTTGTTGAAGAATGTTCATTCATTTATTTGATTTGTTTGGACAACGTACAACAAAAACAACAACCAAGAACAAGGATTTATGTATACATGCATACATTTGGTGCCTATCCTCAATTATTTTACATAATCATGTGGTTGACACATGACTTGACATACCTGTCGTACGTGCATACATACATACATACATACATACATATATTCATACATATATTCATACATACATACATACATACATACATACATATATTCATACATACATACATTCATACATACATACATATATTCATACATACATATATTCATACATACATACATACATACATATATTCGTGCAGACATACATACATACATACATAAATACGTGCATACATGCATACTTACATACATACATACATATATTCATACATACATTCATACATACATACATACATACATACATACATACATACATATACATACATACATACATACATATATTCATATATTCATACATACATACATATTTCATACATACATACATAAATACGTGCATACATGCATACTTACATACATACATACATACTTACATACATACATATATTCATACATACATACATACATACATACATATATTCATACATACATTCATACATACATACATACATACATACTTACATATATTCATACATACATACATATTTCATACATACATACATAAATACGTGCATACATGCATACTTACATACATACATACATACTTACATACATACATATATTCATACATATATTCATACATACATACATACATACATACATATATTCATACATACATTCATACATACATACATACTTACATATATTCATACATACATACATACATTCATACATACATTCATACATACTACATACATATATTCATACATACATACATACATACATACATACATACATACATACATACATTCACACATACATACATATATTCATACATACATACATATATTCATACATACATACTTACATACATTCATTTATTCATACATACATACATACATACGTACATACATTCATACATACTTACATACATATATTCATACATATATACATACATACTTACGTACATACATACATACTTACATACATATATTCATACATACATACTTACATACATATATTCATACATACATACTTACATACATACATTCATACATACATACTTACATACATACATACATACATACTTACATACATATATTCATACATACTTACATACATACATTCATACATACATACTTACATTCATACATACATACTTACATACATACATTTATTCATACATACATACATACATACGTACATACATTCATACATACTTACATACATATATTCATACATATATACATACATACTTACGTACATACATACATACTTACATACATATATTCATACATACATACTTACATACATATATTCATACATACATACTTACATACATACATTCATACATACATACTTACATACATTCATACATACATACATTACATACATATGTTCATACAGACATACATATATACATACATACATGAATCAAACTTTATTTATAAAGAGCTTTTCATAAAAAAATGTAACACAAATTGCTTTACAGTGATTAAAAACAATCCCACATTTCATTCCGCCCACTTCACCACATACACTCCACATACATACATACATACATGCATACATATATACATACATACATGCATACATATATACATACATACATACATACATTTTCGTTTAGGGTCGTACAAACTAATAATATTGATAAAGAAGGCACAGAAGTTTATCATTTATCATCATTCAGGATTTTTTCCCCTTTGTTTTCACTTATGTTGTGATGTAGTAGTGATGTGAAGTTCGTGAACGAGTCTTGATCTCTTTCGAATGGTTCCTTTGGGTGAATGGTGCAAATTTGATCCAATTTTTTTTATTTTTAAGAACCAAATCTTTTTATTTCTAATTTTCATGGATTTTTATTTTTATACTGATTAACCCAGAACCAACACAAGAATCTGAACAGAAGCAGATCAGGCAACACCAGTTCTTGCATTTAAAAAAACATATCTGTTTTTTTAATTAGATTTTCATAATTTCAAAGAGTAAAAACCATCCCACTCTCATTTTGAACCATTTAAAACAGATCTGACCCTTGCACTTTTCTCTCTGTGAATAGTTTGTACATAAAATGACTTATTGACATGAAATAATTAAACAGTAAAAGGAGCCGGTCTTTGAAATGAACCGATCGAAAACATTCAGATCCCATAAAAGAGACGAGAATCCCGTCACTGAACGTACCTGGCTGCAACTGTGAAGAAGCCTCTTGGATGAATGGCAAAATGGATTCGCTCCAGAACGTTTGTCCAGGTCACAGAATTCAATTTCATTTTGCAAAAGAACCTGCCTGAACACTGCTGGATTTCAGCGCGGAAACTGGCAACGCAAATGCGAGACTCGTGTGAGGCTCATTCTGAATCATTCTGAGACTAAAATATCAAATTATAACAAAAATAAATGACGTTTGTAATTAAGAATAAATCAGCATTACAATTGTTATCAGTAAAAGATGTAATAAAAGTGCGTTGTGTGAGTTTTCTGGTGGAGGTGTTTAAGGCATTAAACTTATCTACACTGCAAAAAGTAAAATCTAACCACGTTCAGATGACTTGAATTAAGAAAGTTTCATGATTTGAGTCAATTTCACTTGACAAGTAAAATTATCTGCCAGTGAAACAAGACTTTTTGTTGTTAAAAGTTTAGTTTGCTCACTGCTTTTGTTTGTTAGTTTCATTGACAAATAGTCTCCACATTCTTAATTACAAAACATTGGACAGGATGGGCAAGTTTTTATGTTAAAATAGCCCAGTGTTGGGAACTACACCGGAAGTTTCATCGTGTTTCCAAACGTCTTCCTGGTTTGTGACGTAACGTGAATAGAGCTTTTTTGTGTTTTGGTTCCAGACGATTATCCAGTCAGAAAGCAGAATGAGCCTCACGAGTCTCCTTTCCCGTTGGTTTAAATCTAAATTGTCTCGCTCTGATCTCAGTGGTCTCTACCTAAACCACAGGTGTCAAACATAAGGCCCGGGGGCCGGATCCGGCCCTCCAAGACCTTTAATCTGGCCCTCAGCTGATTTTCTACTAAAATATTTTAATCATATTTTCTATTAAAATATTGGTAATTTTCTGTTCCACTTAGCTTAGCAGTGTCTCCTGTGCCTCTGTGCGTGGCCCCTCCCACCAGAGCAGCACAAATGAAGACTTGTCTATTTCCAAACACTCTTAAAGGACGATCGTTTTGACTGTTGACCGTGACACCCTCATCAGCAAAATGTCAAAAATGAGAAAAGTGAAGCCGAGTGCAGAATTTTACAACAAAAATTTACTTATTCCTATTTGCAAACAAGTTAATGTTAAAACATTGTGTTGAAATAGCATTTTTTTTTCATATATATTATAATATTTTGTAAAAGAAAGAGTTCATCAATTAAAAAAGATTTCTGTAATAGATTTGTGTTTCTCTGCACAAATATTTTAACTTATTGTTATTTTTGGGGTTTATATGACATGAGTTTTCTGATCCTGCCCCTTTAGGATCAAAGTCGGCTGGATACGGCCCCCGAACCAAAATGAGTTTGACACCCCTGACCTAAACCCTGGCACCTGCAGACAAACATGAGTCAGTGCTAGTGCAGCCTCTGCAGCTCAGGAAGGGAATTCTGGAGTTTTCACATGAGGCCTGAACATAAACTGAGAATGAGACAAACTTGGATGTGTCTTTTATCTGCAGGTTAAGGCTCTGGAGACACAGGTTTAGGTGCGATTGTAAGGTGCAGGTTTCATAGACCAGGTCTCATTTCTCTTTCCTCCAGTAGATTAGATACTGTAATGTTCTGCTCACTGGTCTCTCCAAACGAGCTGTGAGACGCTGCAGAACATCCAGAACATCCAGAACATCCAGAACATCCAGAACATCCAGAACATCCAGAACATCCAGAACGCTGCAGCTCGGGTCCTGACTCGAACTAGGAAGTACGAGCACATAAGTCCTGGTCTCAGGTCTCTGCTCTGGCTCCTGTGGCTCAGAGACTTTAAAGCAGCTCTGCTTGTGTACAAGTCTCTCCATGGCCGAGCACCAAAGTCCATCTGTGACATGTTAGTGTCATATGAACATCTCACACTCTGAGGAGCTCAGGGACCAACTCCTGCTGGTGCCCAGAGTCACGACTAAACAAGGGGAGTCAGAGTTTCAGGTTCATGCAGCTAAAACCTGGAACAGTCTGAACATGTGAGACAAACTCTTCTGTGACGCTGTTTAAATCCAGACTCAAAACATTTCTGTTTAACTGTGCAAATAACTGAAAGGTTTTCATTCCGCACTCTTCTCTCTAATTTATGTCCCTCTTTTTTAATTTTAATCTTCATGATTATTTATGTTTTGATTTGTTTTTATTACGATTTTAATGTATTTCTTATTCTGTAAAGCACTTTGAATTACTTTGTGTATGAATTGTGCTGTACAAATAAACTTGCCTTGCCTTCCTCGCCTCCTTTTCCTTGCTTCCTCTCCTCGATTCTGCAGGAAATGTGTAAGTCCTGCCCACAGAGGAGATACAGGGACTCCTCACTGAAAGCCTGTTTACACAAGAACACTTGCGGGTAAAAACATATTTTATCAGAAGTGCCTTTCGTTTAGACGCTGACAGCGTTTTTGGGGCTTAAAAATGCAAAAATCTAAAACCACCCTCCAGAGTGGAAAAGTTCAATATGCTCTGCCAAAGCGTTTCCGTCTACACTGCCCAAGACGCAAAACTCTGGTCAGATCTGCTCACGTCGCGTTTGCTTCACATACATCACGCATACCCACTCCTTCATTCTATAGTTTTCTTCAGGACACAACTTAATATGACACTTTTGATTGACAGCTGAAATATTAAGGATCCAGGAGACGAATCAAGGAGAAGGAAGCGAGGAAAGAGACACGGTCATACTTTTCCTTTAAATATTGGACCATAACCAGTATATGAGAGAAAAAAAAGTATCTAAATTGAAATTCCTACTAAATTATTATATTTTCCAGTGAATTAGAAAGTAATAATTTCTGTTTGAATAAATACTAAGTCTTGGCAGCGTTTGAGTCAAAATATTAAGATTAAATGAAAACGAGTTCAGATTCAGAGTCTGTCGCCCTTCAAAGTCGTCGTACATTTCTTTACCCACATTGTCACGCGTTTAATTCATTTTCTACAAAAATCACACAAACCTGTACTTAGGAAAATATTTATTTCATCTTATAAATTAGTTTTGTTTATGGAAAATCGTACAAAAGATTCAAGAGTTTTCAACAGTGAACATGACAACAGTGTAAACATTTCACCACAGAATTCACTTCAGTCTCTCAAATAAATTAATAAAAATAATAAGTCATATTTTGGTTTTGTTGACACTTGTCTTGGTTCTGGTTTAGTCCTGGTTTGGTTGGGATGGAGAATGGGTTTAGTCCGGGTTTAGTCCAGGTTTAGTCCAGGTTTAGTCCAGGTTTAATCCAGGTTTAATCCAGGTTTAATCCAGGTTTAGTCCAGGTTTAGACCAGGTTTGGTCCAGGTTTAGACCAGGTTTAGTCCAGGTTTAGTCCAGGTTTAGTCCAGTTTAGTCCAAGTTTAGTCCAAGTTTAGTCCAGGTTTAGTCCAGGTTTAGTCCAGGTTTAGTCCAGTTTCAGTTCCAGTTTCAGTCCAGGTTTAGCATTGGTTTAGACCAGGTTAAGTTGAGTTTTAGCCCAGGTTTAGACTAGGTTTAGCCCAGGTGTTGCCCAGGTCTAGCCCAGGTCTAGCCCAGGTTTAGTCCAGGTTTAGTCCAGGTTTAGACCACGTTTAGTTCAGGTTTAGACCAGGTTTAGTCAAGTTTTAGCCCAGGTCTAGCCCAGGTTTAGCCCAGGTCTAGTCCAGGTTTAGTCCAGGTTTAGTCCAGGTCTAGTCCAGGTCTAGTCCAGGTCTAGTCCAGGTTTAGTCCAGGTTTAGTCCAGGTTTAGTCAAGTTTTAGCCCGGGTCTAGCCCAGGTTTAGTCCAGGTGTAGCCCTGGTGTAGTCCAGGTGTAATTCAGGTGTAGCCCAAGTTTAGCCCAGGCTTAGTCCAGGTTTAGTCCAAGTTAAGTCTAGTTTTAGACCAGGTTTAGACCAGGTTTGCTTAAGGTTTAGTCGAGTTTTAGCCCAGGTGTAGTCCAGGTGTAGTCCAGGTTAAGCCCAGGTTTAGCACAGGTTAAATCCAGGTCAAGTCCAGGTCAAGTCCAGGTTTAGACCAGGTTTAGACCAGGTTTAGTTAAGGTTTAGTTGAGTTTTAGCCCAGGTTTAGACTTCAGATAAGTAATATTTTGGTTTTGTTGACACTTGTCTTGGTTCTGGTTTGGTTCGGATGTAGACTTGGTTTAGTTCAGGTTTACTCCAGGATTAGTCCAGGTTTAGTCCACGTGTAGCCCAGGTGCCCAGGTGTAGCCCAGGTGTAGCCCGGTGTAGTCCAGGTGTAGCCCAAGCTTAGCCCTGGTTTATTCCAGGTTTATTCCAGGTTCAGCCCAAGTTTTTTGTTTTGAGCAACTTCTGTCTTGCTCCAGTACAGATATATTGTATAAGCAGCTTCTGATTATAGTTTTTTATTGTCAGAGAATCAGGAAGTGCACCTTTAGCATGCTAGTTGTTAAAGTTTCTTCGCTGTTGTGTCTGAAAGTTGTGAAAAGTGCTTAGAAACAAATTACTCTGAATATATAAAACAAGTGAGAAATGACTTTGGACCATTTGTTCTTGTAAAAATCAGATACAGCGACTTTAACTCAGGCTCCTCTGTAAACATTTTATGGCTTTTAAACGTTTTTGGCTCATATTTAGTATTTTATTTTATTTATTTCAGGTAGAATACGCTGGCCCAAACATTCTAGGCACAGATGTGAAGATCAAGCTGAACACTGTCGCAGAATCGTGTTTGTCGAATAAACAAAGGAATGGTTCATTTGGCCTTCAACATTAATCACAATGGAAAAGAAATAAAAAAAAAATAAACTGAACGGACAGATTTGGCATGACTGCAGTTTTTGACATTTCTAAATCAACACAATTTCCATGGCAACAAGCAGATGAGTCCAGTGTGTGACGATACAAGTCCACTCACAGTACGTCTTTTTTAGTGCAATAAAAACATCCATCATGAAAATATCTACCGTATTTTTCGGACTATAAGTGGCACTTTTTTTCATGGTTTGGGTGTTTCCTGTGACTTATACTCCGGTGTGACTTATATATTAAAATTTTGACATTGCTGCTGCTCCTGTTCCTCCTGTACCACTGTCACTTGGCTCTACTGCGCATGTCTCCTGCAGAAAGAGCCTCTGTCCTGTCTGTATCATGTCAGTCGATCGCACCGTTACTTCAGCACCAATTTAAACAAACTTATGAAGACGACTGAGAAGACCGAAAAAGAAAATCATATTCTGCAGATTACAAGTTGCAAGTAGCAAAATCTGCAGCTGAAAACGTTAATCGAGCAGCAGAAAGAAAGTTTGGAGTGAGAGAGAAACTTGTGACACCGGGAGGATGCACCATGAAACTTTCCTGAAGTCACTGGATGGATGGACAAAGCCTGAACTTCAGTGACACCGAAACCATCCTGTCGGGATTCAGAAAGACACGAATAATTCTAACTGGAACTGATGCTGAGTCTGACGACAGCGACACAGAAGAGGAAGCGGCGTCTGTTTACCTCCGGAGGTCGTGGAGTTGCTCAGAAGTGACACCGAGGATGAAGAATTGAATGGATTTAGTGATTTGGAGTGAGATGGAGAGTTTGTTAAACTTGTTCTGTTCTGTTGTTTATGTTATAGTTTATCTGAAGAACTGTTCATATGTGACGTTAACAGTCTGTTGTTGTTGCTTATAAAATAAATTTCCCCCAAAAGTGAGACTTATAGTCCGGTGTGACTTTTTTCTTCATCATTATGCACTTTTTTGCTGGTCCGACTTATATATTATAGTCCGAAAAATACAGTAGTTGTAAAATTTTGGGAGCCCTACCTGTCTGAACAAAAACAGAAACTTTTAAGTAATTTTTCTCAGTTTCACTCTCGCAAGTTCAGATCTGTTGTTCTCTGTTCTGTTGTTTTTACTAGAACTTGACTTTTAACAGGAAATGTCGATTCCTGGTTTCTGATTTTATAAAATACATTTCCTCCCAAAAAGTGCGTTTTATTCTTCTTCATTACACATTTTTTTGGCTGGTGAGACTGATAAATACGGTATCTGATTTTATTTTAGTGTATATTTTGGCTAAAACGCTACGCAATGGGGCTTTAAAAGAAACTGTTGTACTGGTAGAAGCTATCACCATGCCCCTGTTTACCACTCCAACCCAGTAGCAGTAAATAAAAGTACATATTTTGGTTATTACTGATTTATACTTCATAACCTGAGACTGCAGTTGCTTTGTACATTTATAATCGTCAGTATTATTCGATGGGGAGTTCGTGCGGTCACCATGGACGTGTGCTCCTGTACTGCTGCTTCTGTTTGACCCACTGAGCTGTGAACATGTTCTGTCCCACTGTCCACGTCCACCCACTGTCCCCTCGTCTCTGCGAAGGTCCGACCACAGGGACGGGCTTCGGGTCCACGTGGGGTCCTAATGCTGGCTCCTGGTTTTGGTTTTGGTCTGGTCTTTGGTCTAGATTCTGGTCTTGACCCTGTGTAGGTCTGAAGTCCTCCTCAGAGCTGGTGGAGGTGGAGTGTTTGTCGTTCACAGATGTTTGACTTCGTGTAGACGTCTTTGGAGCAGAAACGGGCGGCAAAGAGGACAACCTGGACAAAACATGAGAAAAAAACAAAAAAAAGACGTGTTGAGACTGATCACTTTTAGAGGTACTGTTCGAAAAGTTAAATCTTCCAAGGTTAAAATGACTTTAAATATGAAAAGGTTGACTTGATTTGAGTAAATTTCGCATGAGAAGTAAAATTATCTACCAGTGGAACACGTCTTTTTGTACTTACTTGAAATATGTAAATGCAATCACTTTGAAGATAAAAAAACAACAACTCTTGGCATTTAAAACAAGAAACTAAAACTTATCTTGGCGGAAGGAAAGACTTACCGTATTTTCCGCACTATAGGGATTATTAGGGCTCTGGATTATAAGACGCACTGTCATTAAATGGTCTATTTTTGAACTTTTTTTTACAAATAAACCGCGTGGGACTTTAAATGAAACACAACAGTGTGATGGGTGAGTGGTTTTGTTTGTTTGTTCATTCACGGTGACTCTGGGTTTGTTCAGTTGTGGTGTGTAGGGAGGTGCTGTCTGGGACCAACGGATTGTCGGCGTGTTCGCAGTGATTCAGTTGTTCAGTCGTGTCTAGAAGTGGCACATTGGACTCGGTTTTTCGGTTCGTTCCTCCGTTCCGTTCCTCGTCGGCGTGGAGTGATGAGTGTGTCTGTGGGTGTTTTTCGCTGTGCGGTCGCTGTCTGCTCCGTGTGTGTTTGTGGCTTTGTAGTTTACTGAAGTCGTGCTGCGACACCTGAGTGGAGTCGTGTATATGGCGCTCTGGATTGTGGGGCGCAGTCGTTTTTTGATGGGGTTGGAGGCTTAAGAATGCGTCTAATAGTGCAGAAAATATGATATTCCATTGGTAGATAATTTTACTTGTCAAGTCAAATCTACAAAAATCTACTGAAGTGTAATGCAAAAAAAAGTCATTTAAACTTAGATATTACTTTTTGCAGTTTTGCAATTATGACACAAAATAACAGTAGGACTCAGTTGGTGTCAATCTCAATTTTTTATTCGGTTTAATCCTTCAAAATACTACGACTGGAATCTCAGAACATCTGGAAAAGTCTGTTTTACTTTAGGCGCAGACTGGAGAGGCGTTCAACTGCATGACGTAAGAAACAGCCAATATATGTGTTACAATACATGTGTTAAATTAGACACGATTTAGGATTTATTTGGGACGAAACAGGATTTTATATAATATTCGATAGTTCGATTCTGGTGTCATGTTTGTTTGATACTCGTGTCGACGCCCCCTCACCGCCACCTGCTCGGTTCTTTGACCTGCTGTAGACTGGGACAAGAGTCTGACAGGTTTTTATGGGCAAAGATTTGAATTTGGTTGTTTGTTTCATTCAGAGATCTCTTGTGCGTACCTGTTCTGAGCCGAGTTCACAGAGTCTGATCCAAACTGGGCCCACGGCGTTCTCAGACCTGCACGAGACAAAATAACACAAAAGGTGAGACTAAAAAGCACTTCTAAAACGCAAAATGCCAAACATGTCCTGAACCATCTTTTCACAAACAGGACTCATTTGTAAAAACTTTGAACAGCGTTTGAAAAGCTCCTTCTCCATCTTAGGTAAAAAACAAAAATCAAAACTACACCTGTGTTTGATTCTGATCTGATTCATACTTCTGTCCCATATTTGGACTGATCCATTATGGCAAATATTAGAATCGCAGCTATTTGGCTCAAAAACAGTAAAATTATTATATAAATATTTCAAACAAGCGGCGAGCTCAGTGTGTTAACGTCACTGCTTCCTGACTAGTCACGCTGAAAAGAGTAAATATTTACAGATGAGGCAGTGGACAGAGAGTTATGGGTGAATACTTCCCCGGAGGACACTTCCGTTTTTAGAAAGGGAAATGTTTGTGTCTCAAAGCGAACGTTGATACTAATTTTGAGCTACTAGTCCATCTAAAAAAAATGAGAATATCCTGAAAAAGTTCAATATTTGTCTCATTTCAGAAAGTCAAACCCACAGAGAGTGAAGCTTTCAAGCCTTTTCTTTCTACTGAAATTTTGACGAATGATGGATTACAGATAATGAACAACCCTAAATTCAGTGCATCAGAAAGTCATGGTGTCACATCTTAATCAGCTAAATGTCATATTTTTTGGACTATAAATCGCACTTTGTTCATGGTTTGGGTGTTTCCTGCGACTTATACTTCGGTGCGACTTATATATTAAAATTTTCACACTGAAGCGTCGAGAGGCTCTAGTCTTGTGTGTGAGTATCTGCTGCTCCTGTTCCTCCTGTACCACTGTCACTTCGTCCTCTACTGCGCATGTCTCCTGTAGAAAGAGCCTCTGTCCTGCTGCAAGTCGTGAAATATTCAGCCGAAAACGGTAATCGAGCAGCAGAAAGAAAGTTTGGAGTGAGCGAGAAACTTGTGACACCGGGAGGATGCACCATGAAACTTTCCTGAAGTCACTGGATGGATGGACAAAGCCTGGACTTCAGTGACACCGAAACCATCCTGTCGAGATTCAGAAATACTGAAATAATTCTAACTGGAACTGATGCTGAGTCTGACGACAGCGACACAGAAGAGGAAGCGGCGTCTGTTTACCTCCGGAGGTCGAGGAGTTGTTCAGAAGTGACACCGAGGATGAAGAATTGAATGGATTTAGTGATTTGGAGTGAGATGGAGAGTTTGTTAAACTTGTTCTGTTCTGTTGTTTATGTTATAGTTTATCTGAAGAACTGTTCATATGTGACGTTAACAGTCTGTTGTTGTTGCTTATAGAATAAATTTCCCCCAAAAGTGAGACTTATAGTCCGGTGCGACTTTTTTTCTTCATCATTATGCATTTTTTTTGCTGGTCCGACTTATATTCCGGAGCGACTTATAGTCCGAAAAATACGGTAGTTGTGAAATTTTGGGAGCCCTACCTGTCTGAACAAAACAGAAACTCTGAAGTAATTTTTCTCAGTTTCACTCTCGCGAGTTCAGATCTGTTGTTCTCTGTTCTGTTGTTTTTACTAGAACTTGACTTTTAACAGGAAATGTCGATTCCTGGTCTCTGATTTTATAAAATAAATTTCCTCCCAAAAAGTGTGTTTTATTCTTCTTCATTACACATTTTTTGGCTGGTGCGACTTATTGTGCTGACTGATTTTATTTTAGTGCATATTTTAGCTAAAAAGCTACGCAATGGGGCTTTAAAAGAAACTGTTGTACTGGTAGAAGCTATCACCATGCCCCTGTTTACCACTCCAACCCAGTGGAAATAAATAAAAATAAAAGTACATATTTTGGTTATTAGTGATAAGACCGGAATAATTCTAACTGGAACTGACGCTGAGTCTGACGACAGCGACACAGAAGAGGAAGCGGCGTCTGTTTACCTCCGGAGGTCGAGGAGTTGTTCAGAAGTGACACCGAGGATGAAGAATTGAATGGATTTAGTGATTTGGAGTGAGATGGAGAGTTTAAACTTGTTCTGTTCTGTTGTTTATGTTATAGTTTATCTGAAGAACTGTTCATATGTGACGTTAACAGTCTGTCAAATAAATTTCCCCCAAAAGTGCGACTTATATATGTTTTTTTCTTCTTCATTACGCATTTTTTGGCTGGTGTGACTTATACTCCTAAAAATATGGTTTATGTTATATTACCTGGCATCGGTCGCTCCAGCTGATTGACAGAACTTTGGTCCAGATGCCGACTGTACAGAGAACTCTTAGCCACCAACCCCTGGAGACTGCAGCTGCACACGAAGGAACAGGAAAAACAAACAGAAGAGACGGAGAGAGAAGGAGGGAGCGGGGGCAATGCAAATAAACAAATGCATCCAACTTAAAAGAAACAACAGAAACAGAAACACAAACTCAAAGTGAAACGATGGGTGATAATGTGTAATTAGAACATAAGAGTATGAAGAGAATGCTGTTTGATTACGGAGTATTAGTTTAAAACACGGGGCCGCAGTGGTTGAACTATCGCCCTCCTGCCCGAAGTTCAGCGGGTCAATCCCAGCTCAGTCTATTGCGTACG
The DNA here is from genome assembly GCF_026225935.1 of Boleophthalmus pectinirostris. Taxonomy (NCBI): domain Eukaryota; kingdom Metazoa; phylum Chordata; class Actinopteri; order Gobiiformes; family Gobiidae; genus Boleophthalmus; species Boleophthalmus pectinirostris. The sequence continues at coordinate 33,113,662 of NW_026571175.1, forward strand.
GTTGTGTCCTTGGGCAAGACACTTCATTCAGACTTTTAAATGGACCCGACAACTTCCTACAACTGTACAACAACTCGCCCTTATGTAATAGTAACAGATAATACTCCCTACAGCTGTATAACTCACTCTTATGTAGCAGATAATACTCCCTACAACTGTACAACAACTCACCCATATGTAGCAGATAATACTCCCTACAGCTGTATAACTCACACTTATGTAGCAGATAATACTCCCTACAACTGTACAACAACTCACCCATATGTAGCAGATAATACTCCCTACAGCTGTATAACTCACACTTATGTAGCAGATAATACTCCCTACAACTGTATAACTCACTCTTATGTAGCAGATAATACTCCCTACAACTGTATAACTCACTCTTATGTAGCAGATAATACTCCCTACAACTGTATAACTCACTCTTATGTAACAGATAATACTCCCTACAACTGTATAACTCACACTTATGTAACAGATAATACTCCCTACAACTGTATAACTCACTCTTATGTAACAGATAATACTCCCTACAACTGTATAACTCACTCTTATGTAACAGATAATACTCCCTACAACTGTATAACTCACTCTTATGTAACAGATAATACTCCCTACAACTGTATAACTCACTCTTATGTAACAGATAATACTCCCTACAACTGTACAACAACTCACCCATATGTAACAGATAATACTCCCTACAACTGTACAACAACTCATCCTTATGTAACAGATAATACTCCCTACAACTGTACAACAACTCACCCATATGTAGCAGATAATACTCCCTACAACTGTACAACTCATCCTTATGTAACAGATAATACTCCCTACAACTGTATAACTCACTCTTATGTAACAGATAATACTCCCTACAACTGTACAACAACTTACCTTTATGTAACAGATAATACTCCCTACAACAGTACAACAACTCATCCTTATATAACAGATAATACTCCCTACAACTGTACAACAACTCACCCATATGTAACAGATAATACTCCCTACAACTGTACAATAATTCACCCTTATGTAACAGATAATACTCCCTACAACTATACAACAACTCACCTTTATCTAACAAATAATACTCCCTACAACTGTACAACTCACCTTTATGTAACAGATAATACTCCCCACAACTGTACAACTCAGCCTTATGTAACAGATAATACTCCCTACAACTGTATAATGCACTCTTATGTAACAGATAATACTCCCCACAACTGTACAACTCAGCCTTATGTAGCAGATTTTATTTATTACTTATTTTCTATTTTATTTTGACTATTTTTACACCTGTCCCTTTTTTTTAAAATTTATTTATTTTTTTGCTACTTATTTAGAATTTATTTTTACAATATATTTTTTTCTCTTTGGTGTTAAGTCTAAGTCTTCAGAACCTCTTCCCAGTGAGCTACATCAAACTAAACTGCTGCTTTAATTTTATTTTTTTTCAGAATTTTGAGGCAAATAATAAACGTTCCTCCTTTGTGACCCCTTTATAAAAAAAGACACAGATCCTTTGACGGTACCGCACAGGTCAAACTGGAGTGGACAGTTAAAAAATAAATTAAAAGTTCTTTGGAATGTATGGAAAATAAATAAAAATAAAAAAATATACAATGCATCTCCACAAGACAGATTCTTATTTGGTGTGAAGGAGGGCCTCTTCCTCTTCCTGCTCGTTTCGTTTCCATGGAATTGTTGTTCCTTTGGCTGTAATATTCTCCAGTGAGACCGTTCCAAAGTCCGGTTTTAACTTTCCACTTCCATGGAATCGCGCTGGTGACTTTCCACCTCCATCTGCTTCCTCCAAGCGCTGCTTTCATTCAACATTCAAACGGAGCTGGCGTAAATTCAACCTGAGACTTAACTTCGCTCCCGCCTTCTCCAGAGTTTACCTTTGTCCCTCACTCCAAATACTCCTCCTTGCTCCTCGCCGCACCTCCTCCTCCTCCTCGCGCAATCAGCGTCCAGTGTGCCCAATTTAAACCCCCATTACAGACGCACGGCCGCTTTCGTTCGTGCCAAGCCCCACCCCCTCCTCCACAATCCCTTCACCCCCTCATCATCTCATAGTCTGCTTCACTCTCCTCGCTCTCAGCTCTAACATCTAATCAGCCACGCTCTTCATCTTCTGTGTCTTCTGTTTCGGTGTTAAAGAACTCTAAATTAATAAAGCTACTAGTACTTTGTGTCTGTCAGAGTCTCTCCAGGTTGAAATAAGACAATATTTTGAAATCTAGAGAGTTAAAGAGCCATTAACACCAACATCACTTTTTTTCTACTGATTCTCTGTGTAAATGTGTGTAAAACAGAAGTCTATCTATGTCCTAGGGATGGGCATTCGATGAAATTTTCTTAATCGATTGTCGGAAGAATTAACGATCGATTATCGATTAATCATTAACGTTTTTATATTAAAATGATCATCATTATTATTACTATCTGCACTACTAACCTGCATAAATAAATTCAACTTTACGACATAAACCGTAACGACGCTAGAGCCACATCAGCCCGTTTGACATTATAATGTGTTTAATTCAGTTTTGTTCAACTCTCACAGAAACAAAAACTTAAAACCACATCACTAATTTGCATAAACTAAACGAAGATAAAAAATACAGCTCTTGTGTCGCTGATGTGGTTCAATTTCTGTTGGATTAAAAGACATGACTCAGGTGAATACAGGTTAGTGTGACCAGATTTGCGTTTGTCAAAACCAGGACACCGTACGGGGGGAGGGAGGTGGGGACTCGTCATCGACATTGAGCGACTCTCACCTGGTAAAACTTTTTCCCACTGGACACAGAAACATATGTGCTGCTTTATACACTGTGCACATGGACTCACACTTGTCCCGAAATGCAACAGGAAAGTGTGGAATTTCTTGTACAAGTCATCGTTAAATACACATTTGTGCTTCAGTACGTTGCAGACTGACCCACTGTTTGTGTCTCGCTCCTTCTGATGCAGAGACACATGTACACACCTGTTTGGTCACACTACACACAGCAACCTACATTCGGTTTGTCGATTAAAACTAATGTAATCGATGAAATTCTTAATGATCAATTATCGATTAATAGATTAATCATGCCCATCCCTACTATGTCCCTGGCCTTATTTTGGCATTTTAGTGCATATATGTTAAAAAAATTTGACTTTTGGGTCAAAGTCGTGTCTGTATCGACCTCTTTAGGATCAACTACGGCCAGAACATTTGAGTTTTCAGATTGGACTAACTGCTGCCAATGAGTCAGATGCAGGTTAAAGGGCGATGATCGGCGAGATCTGAGCACAAACGTCCGCTCTGTTTCAAAGTCCGAAGAGCACCGGTCCGCGCCGTGTTGGATTGTTGTGGCTGTGAGTCAACTGTCAATCATCGCTCCAGAGCACCGCCCACTCTGGAGGATTTTTCAGATTTTGCTTCGGCGTGGAGTAACAGTGCATTCTCTTGTGCTCGGGACTCTGGGAAAACTGACCTCCACCTCGAGAAAGTGCAATGGAACGGCCAATCAAATCGAGATTTTGAAACACAAACTCGGGCTAGTTCGGTGCAGACGTTGGTTGGATTTATGTCACAGCAAAAACGTCGGCGCACACAGTGAACGGGAAGGATTGTCTTTTTGTCATTTTGATGTGTTAAGTTGTGTTTGTGTCTTCTAAAAACTCTGTAGTGACATTTAGACTTTCTTTCACATCGTTTGACAGTTACACAAGTTTCTTACATGAACATGAAATAGTCAAACTGCCATAATTGAGGAGCTAGCGATACCTGACGTTACATTAAATTTTCTCGAGGATCCATATTTTCCCCGACTGTTGCAATGAAACACATTTACAACAGATGTCGAGAGAACTGACTGATTTATCCACTATTGACATTCACTCTCCTCGGCCTCACCTCTAACATCTAATCATCCATGCTCTTCATCGTAATGTCTTTTGCTTCTGTCTGAGTGCTAAAGACAACTATTTTAATAAAGCTACTACTACTTTGTGTCTGTCAGAGTCTCTCCAGGTTGAAATAAGACAATATTTTGAAATCAAGACAGTTCAAGAGCCATTAAACACTATAACCACTTTTTTTCTACTGACTATCTGTGTAAATGTGTCTAAAATAAAAGTGTATTTCTATCCTTGGATTTATTTTGGTATTTTAGTGCATATTTGTCCAAAATCAGACTTTCGGGTCAAAGTTATGTCTATAACGGCCTCTTTAAGATCAACTACGGCCAGGACATTTCAATTTCTGGGTTGGACTAACAGCCACTAGTGAGTCAGATGCAGGTTTTTACGTGAAGAGCGCAGACACTGGTGTCTACGGGCAGGATGTAAGGAGCCCCTCTCAGCCCCGCCCCTAACTGGCACCACCGGGCACCGCAATGTCCCGCTTTGTCTGGAGAAAAGGGAAACTGCATAATCCGAGCTCAAATGTCCGCTCTGTTTCAAAGTTCAGAGCGCACCATACCGTGTTGGTTTGTTGTGGCTGTCGGTCAACTGTCAATCATCGCTCCAGAGCACCGCCCACTCTGGAGGATTTTTCAGATTTTGCTTAGGGGCGGAGTAATAAAGCATTCTATTGTGCTCGGGACTTGGGGAAAACCGAGCTCCACCTCGAGAAAGTGCAATGGAACGGCCAATCAAATCAGGGTTCTGAAACACAAACTCGGGCTAGATCGGTGCAGACTAGGGACGGGCATTCGATGACATTTTCTTAATCGATCGTCGAGAGAATTAACGTTCGATTATCGATTAATCATTAACGTTTTTATATTAAAATGATCATCATTATTATTACTATCTGCACTCCTAATCTGCATAAATAAATTCAACTTTACGACAAATAAACCGTAACGACTCTAGAGCCACATCAGCCCGTTTGACATTATAATGTGTTTAATTCAGTTTTGCGCAACTCTCACAGAAACGAAACTTAAAACCGCATCGCTAATTTGCATAAACTAAGCAAAGATAAAACTACAGCTCTTGTGTCGCTGATGTGGTTCAATTTCTGTTGGATTAAAAGACATGACTTAGTGGAATACAGGTTAGTGTGATCATATTTGCATTTGTTAAAACCAGGACACCGTACGGGGGGAGGGAGGTGGGGACTCGTCATCCACATTGCGCGACTCTCACCTGGAAAAACTTTTTCCCAATGGACACCGAAACATATGTACCTGCTTAGTAGACTGTGCACATGGACTCACACTTGTCCCGAACGCAATGGAAAGCGTGGAATTTCTTGTACAAATCATCGTTAAATACGCATTTGTGCTTTGGTACGTTGCAGACTGACCCACTGTTTGTGTCTCGCTCCTTCTGATGCAGAGACACATGTACGGATTGTTTGATCACACTACACACAGTAAACTACATTCGGTTTGTCGATTAAAATGTATGTAATCGATGAAATTCTTAATGATCAATTATCGATTAATCGACTAATCATGCCCATCCCTAGTGCAGAGTCGGTTGGATTTACAGCAAATGTCGGCACACACCGTAAACGGAGAGAACTGTCTTTTCGTCATTTTGATGTGTTAAGTTGTGTTTGTGTAGAGAAATTGTCTCTAAAAACGTGGATGTAAAACTGTGTATCTTCACAGTATTTCACAGTCGACACAAGTTTTTTTTTCTGAACATGTAAAAGTCAATAGCCCAATGAGATTCATTTGGTCTTCCGATATTCTATGTTATTAGGTTCTTTTTTTCAGACCTAGAGGAACAACTCAAATCGGCCATTTCTGACCATTGTAAAAGAGAGAACCACGTTATGGATTGGGATGGAGCAAACATCATTGGGACAGAGGAAAACAAACATCGCCGCATGGATTAAAGAAGCAATCGAAATACGGAAACGTGCCCACAGGACTGTAAACCGGGACGAGGGGGCTTTTTTACTCTCACACACCTGGGATGCTGTCCTGAGGAAGTCGGACTGCAGATGGCGCTGTCGTCCTGCCTCCACTGGTAGGAAGACAGCGCCAAAATCTGTTTAAATCAGCTGACCGGACACGTCACAGCAACATCACGTGACTCTGAGGAAGACGCTAGTGAGCAGTTGAAACTGTCAGGTATGAAATAACACTCTAGGTCTGAAAAAAATAACCTAATAACATGTAAAAGTCAAACTGCCATAATTGAGTCGCCGACAGCTGAAGTGAGCTCTTTATTAGCAGGAGCGAGCGATACCTGACGTGAGTGAGGGTTGAGTTCTTGAAGATTCAGATGTACAGTAGCCCTAGTGAGTTAAAGGGAGCCTGTCACAAGTGTCATTTTACATACCATATACGGGAAAAGCCGACAAAATAAACACTACACTTTCTCGAGTATCTCTATTTTCCCCAAATGCTGCAAAGGAACGCATTTACAATCAATGTCGGGAGGCCTGACACTGATTTATCCACTACTGACATTTAACAGAATGTGGCATAAAGCTTCAGGAGGGCGTTTAACGGCTCTTTAAGTTAAACCCATCTGGAGCTAACCCAATAACATCAACGCGACAAAAGTCAAACTGCAGTGTGGAGTTTTTGACTGTCAGACTTTAATGGCTACAAAAGGCAGGCAGCGGGACAGAGCGCTCAGGTCCGTCTCCAATCAACACATAACAACCGGGGTTCAAAAAGGCCTCTGGAACGTGTCCTCCGTCTCTCCGCTCAGTCCCCATCATCCCTCTACCCACAGTGCACCTGAACAGGCCATTCATCAAAACCAGAGAACCGGGCTCTGCAGGAGGTCAGTGGAAGCCCAGGTTAGCTCTGCTAGGGGAACTAAACGCCATGGGGCGAAGGGGTGATGTTGATAATAGAGAAATGATAATAAAAAAAAAGGATTATGAATGAAGAAAGAGAGGAGGAGAGACAGTAGTGAGAAAAATGTGAGGAGGAGAATAAGCGGCTAAAGAGAAGAGCTACTGTTGTGTTAAATGTGTGTGATGTCTGCAGGTCAAGAGGTGTAAAATGAAGATAAAAATTAATATCTTGATATTATTGTTTTGATAATTTGCACTAAAAGACAAGTTCTAGGTCCTGTATTACACAAAATTGACTCTTGTGAGCTTTAAGACGTGTTATAATGCTGTCACATCATCAAAAACAGACCTGGAGTTGTGTTTTGTTTCATTCACACACTCAAATAACCCTGGATGATTAGGTTCTCTGCATCTCCAAAGCTCAAAATGCTCTGTGATGCCACCTTGTGATGTCATGCAGTGGTAGTTTAAGTTAACAGCTCCTTTTACATTTTGTGCAGTCTGTTACCTTTCATAGTTTCCTTGTTACTACTGAACATCATTGTGTCAGTAAACTATTTTCAGACATTCTGGGACAAAATTGGTGACTGAAACCAAAACTTCACCTATGCTTGATTTTGGTATTTTGAAATGTTCTACATATGTAAAAAAAAAAAAAAAAGTTTGAATTCTATTTTGTGAAATCATCACGTGCAAACTAGGGGTGTGCAAAAATATCGATATATAGTTTGATGTGATGATACAGTATCGATATCGTGGGCTCCTGTATCGATATATCGCCAAGAGTATTTTTTGGTAAATTTTACTAAAATATTTTATTACATCTACAGTTTTGTTGTTTGTTTAGAGGAAGGAAACTCATTTATGTGACACATTTGACATTTTCACTGTTCTGCACAAGAAGTGGTTTAATTAGGGGTGTAACGATATCCAAGTGCCACGATACGATATCGTCACGGTATGAGGGATGTAACAATATCTAAATCTCTCCGTACAATATTTTCAGTATATACATCTAACAGTACGACATTTATTGCGATATATTGTGGAGGCTGTGAACAAAACTGTGAATATGCTACTTTTTCCTCTTAAAATGCCTTGACAAGACTTAATCCAAAGAACTAAGAATTAAAAGTGCTTAGAACTTTTATTTCTTCATGTAGTCTGCAGTGAAATGGAAGCAATTGGAGCAAAGGATCATGGTCTATGTAGTTAAGCAAAGAGACTTGTAATTCGATATATTGTGATGGTCCACGATATTATTGTGAGAACTTTAATGATAGTATATCACTATATTTAGGTTATTGTTACATCCCTATCGATATCGTGGGGTATTTTTGGTGTATTTTACTAAATTATTTTGTTACAGCGCTAAAGTTTTGCTGTTTGTTTAGAAGAAGGAACTCATTTACAGTATGCAGCACATTTGACATTTTCACTGTTCTGATGATTAAAATGGGTATTTCACATTAACTTTGCACAAGAAGTGGTTTAACAAAAAGTCTATTGAACCGTATCAAATCAATTTGAAATATATTGTGTCGAATCAAAAGTGCACTGTATCAAGATATTTATTGTATTGTGGCCTATTTATCAAGGTATGTATCGTATCGGCAACTTCTTAATAATACTCAGCCCTAATGCAAACCTGCTGTTCCATAAATGTGACTAAGACGGACAGAGTGGCCTTTCCAATTCACATTTAGCTCGTTTGTAGAAGGTTTTTATTGGCACTCTCTTTGACTGTGTTGTGTATTGTTTTGTATTGATTGTGTTGCTGCTGTTTTGCCCGGGTCTGTTTTGAAAAAGAGATTCTGAACCTCAATGGGAGCTCAAAGGTAAAATACAAATAAATAGTCCCTGCTGCCACGTCCATAGATTTTATTATTCACAATGATGTATGAGTGGATTATAACATTTGACAGAGAACGTATGTGTCGTGTGTCGTGTGTCGTGTGCTCTGACCTGGTGCGTCTGGTGCGGCAGTGCTCCAGCAGGGGGGACTGGGGGCTGTACCCTCCGGGGGCCCCTCCTCGGGGAGCCCTGCTGGGGGAGGAGCTGGGGGAGTACGGGGAGGATACCCACCGCTGGGGCGACTGAGGAGGGGCAAAAGGCCACGGGGGCACCCTCTGCTCCTGACGCACCACTGCACGAAAGGACGGGAGAGGACAAGAAGTTACAGGTGTCGTCTCAAACACGTTTCACACTCACATCTAAGGCTACGTTTGGACGGTCCTGGCTTCAATATCAATGAAAAATAAAGAGCCTGCAAGCCAAATACGAGGAGGCTAAAGACTCAAACAAAAGGACATGTAACCTGTCCATTTTACCAAGAACTGGACCAGATTTTGGGAGACAAGCTCAGTGTTTAGACGACTTTCATAAACACTGAGCACGCTCGCTGTGTGTGACGTCAGCACACGGGGGACACTTTTGGGGCATTAAAAGTTCACACTGGAGATCACATACAAGTTGGATTTAATTGGAAACGTGAACGACCTCGCAAAAAAAACGGATTTCACAAAAAAATCAGAATTGAGCATTAAGCCCTGCAGTCTGAATGTAGCCTAAAGGGCCGTTCACACCAAAGCGTCAAAAAACGCCTTGACGCCTCTATTTGGACGCCTTTGCATTTGAGTTTAGACTCCCCCGACGCGCGTCTTTGACGCCGTGGACGAACGGGAGAAAAATACTTGACGTGCGTCCGTTGCCCTGGAAACAAGAGCTGTTCCCGGTCTTTTCCCGAAACAATGTCAGACCAGACTAATAAGAGTGTTTTTATGACATAAAACATCAGCGGAGGAGATCGGGTCGACGACTGGGGCGTATATATATTTATACTACGCTAATGACACTGGATCAGTCCTGGTTTAGTCCCGGTCTAGTCTCGGTCTAGTCCTTGTTTAGTCCCAGTCTAGTCCTGGTTTAGTGCTGGTCCGGTCCTGGTGTAGTCCTCGCGATCGGCTCGGTGATTGTGGTGTATATATTTATTCTCATGTTTGTGGTTCTCGCTCTGGTTCTCGGGTTTTTCTTCCTGATAATAACGTCGCTGTGTCACTGGATACTTGACCCTGATTGGTTGACGCGGCGCATCTGACGCGGAAAGTTCAGGATTTTCAACTTCTTGACGCTGACGCCTTGGACGTGCGTCTACAGCGTCGACGTGAAAACGCTCAAGACGCGCTGCGTCGACACCAGATTCGCGCTGCGCTGACGCCGAAGACGCGCCACAAAAACACAGTCACACATCCACATACACTTTACATAGAAACTGGACGCTTTGGCGTGAACGGCCCTTAAGAGTGTGATTATTATTAGGATTACTGACACCGTTAACGGAACAGTCAAAGAGAATTACCCAGGTCATACAATTATCATGATAAATTACACTCAAAGTTTTTGGTTAAACATCTTTCAGTCAGTATCAGTAACATAGTCTGGCTATGAAAGACTGTAGGTTTTCCTGTCCATTACAAACATGTGTAGCCTAGACCCTGGTCTTATTCCTCACTTCCTTTCTTAATGCATTTAGAGCATCTTAATTATTCATGAGTTCATAAGTGCAGTTCACAACTGTACAACAACTCACCCATATGTAACAGATAATACTCCCTACAACTGTACAACAATTGACACCTGTCTCTTGCTCTTTTTTTGCTACTTATTTAAAATTTATTTCACCATTTATATTTTTGCTCTTTGTTATTATATTATATTATGATGTGTGAGCTCGTGTGTCCAAATAATTTCCCTTGTGGATCAATGAAGTTTGTCTAAGTATAAGTCTAACAACAAGTGTGACACAGCAGTTTTATTTTAACCCTAAAAGCTGCTTTTAACTAAACATGTGGGTACTGCTCCTGATTCCTGATTCTGATTTTGTTCTTTAGATGATCCATGAGCTTCTCTCTCAGTTAAAAGTGAATAGTTTTGTTTAAGTTCCATATTTACCTTCTCTCTCCATTAGTGAATAAGGCTTGATCTCTCCGTCTGGTTTTCTTTGGGGAGTCTTCCTCAACTGTCCCGCTGTGAACACATTTAGAAAAAAGTTTAAATGAACACACAATAAAAAGTTACCAGAGCACTGCCAACTATTTTAATCCAATTACTTCTACAATGGACAGTCGTCATGCAGCCATGCAGTCCTCTACACATTCAGGGTCATTTTGTGCCAGTGTTTGTTGTAATTCTGTTATATTTTAATGAACACATATCGATACTTTGCAGTGACATCACGCTGGGAGGTTTTCACATGTACGTCTATGGTGGAATGTTCAGCAGTTCTGAATACTGATACAGTGCGCATTAGGCTGCATCATTTTCCCCGATGTCAGAAATTCAACTTGTACCCAATTATAAAATGTGACAATACCAATTAAAAGAAAATCTGTTGTGTGGAATAACTGCTCAGTTGAATAAAATCTACTGGGTCCACCAAGACTCTTAAGTTCCGGTGTCCATAAAGCTCTGGCTGAAAAATCAGTTTTTCTCAAATAACTTTAAAAATAATCCATTTAGGTCCATGGTGTCAGTGAAAGTTGAATATAAATGTTGCTGTTGCTGTGCATCTTTTGGTACCAATTTTATATCTCTATCTTCATAACTTTCTAAGATATGATCATTTCGTCAAGATTTTGGGTGGTTTTTTTTTCATAATTATCCAATATCCATAAAGGCCAAAGATGAAATGAGAGACATAAAGTTTGTTATTTCTGTAGTGATCATAGACTGTATAAAAAAGTGGAGTAAGTGAGTGTGACGTCACCAGAACGTCTCAACGACAGGTGCGTCCAAGTGACAGGTACGGCTCAGTGACAGGTGCGTCCCAATGACATGTACGGCTCAGGGTTTGGTAAACACAAGTTTCCAGAAACGATAAGGATGTTATTAAAGAAAAATTTGATTTTTCAGCTCAGATTTAACGCTCCTACAAGCATTAAACTTGGGCTTGGTGGACCCAGTAAACATCAATAGAATTTCATGAAATTTCTCTTGGAACTTTACTAAGTGTAAGTGTAAAAAACTGATACTAGGTACAGATTGATTTTCAAAAATGTTTCAAAGTGTTGGGCAAATGATGCTCCCTACTGCACACGTTAGAAATCATTACCAAATCTTTTAGCTGTTCAGGTTTAACAGCACAAATCAGCTCACTTTTGTCATTTATTTAGGGTCAATTTGTGTTAAAACAAAGCTCAGATTAATTGTAAAATGAGCTTCAGACAGAGCAGTGCCACCAGTTAGCAGGGAATGTAGAGGACATCAGCTGCAAAGTATCAATAAATAAAAGGTGCCGCGTGTTTTATTGAAGCATCTGCAGGTGAAACATCACTGAGCCTCTATCCTCCTTTCTACACTTGGTCAGTTTTGTGGACGGCAGCCCTGCAGGGACAAACTAAATATTCACTTTGAGGAGAATATGTTAGAGAGACAACAGAAAGGCGGCATGCAAGTTATCATCTCTTATATATTTGTATATTATTAGAACATATTTAGAGGAAACTTAGCACAGTCACAAAGTCAAGGACATTTTTTACTGTATTCACTCTGTGTGCAGCGCCAGAGACTGAATAGAATGTTCCGGAGAGACTTCACTTTAAAACAGTCTCATGTTGGATTATTACTATTATTATAATTATGTAACAGTGCAGCAGATGCTACAGAGAGACAACAAAAACAAAAATGACAAAGTTAAAATCTCTTGAATAAAGGATATTTATCTTGATTTGAGCCATGGACAAAACAGACTTACAGAATTACCCAATTATATTTTGGTTTACATTTCTGTCTTTTTTTAATCATCGTCGTCAGACAAGATTAGATCTTTTTCCACAGACCTTCTGGCCATCTGGACCCAGGAAAGACAAATAACCTACAGGGACAATAAAGGCTAATCTTATTGTTAGAGAAGTTGCACTGCTCTACTGTGCTGTGCTGTGCTGTTTATCTGGGCCTACATCACCAGAGGTATAATACTCCCTACAACAGGATCAGACTGGACAACACTATCACAGTGTTGAGGTTCATATCTCCAGGTGCTGGGTCCTGTACTAACGGTAAATACACTTCTCCTGTGTTAGAATCATGGATCTATAATTAAAAACTGTCCTGGCTCGAGATCGACTAGTGGTCGCTCCAGGTACTGCAGATCCAGGAGAATTCTCCGACAGAGCGCAATGCATTTTGGGAATTCAAACTGTCCGTGTTCGGCTGACACGAGCCGCGGGGTTTTAAAATGGCCGCACATTCAAGTCAATGGGCTGAGCTCAATGGCGCGTGACTCCAGATTCGCCTTTAGCCCAGCGAGGAACCTCCTGTGGCTCTGGGCCGATTGAACATTTGCAGTAGTGTCTTTTTTCTCCCGCGGGCACACGCCAACGCACGCGAGCGCACACACAGAGCGCGGTCTTATGTATCACGTGATCGCTTTGATCAATTAGAGCGAGAGGAGCAGAAAGGAGCCGAACCGAGCGGAGCTGGAGCTAACGATTATAAAACGTTTTTTAAAGACAACTGAAGGGTTTTGAGTTGAGAAAAAGTTTATGATTTAAAAATAGGTAAAAATTGCACAAAATTCTAAATTTTTTAAAGTTGTAGGTGCCTTGTCAGCTGAACACGAGCAGTTTGTGATTACATTGCGTTCTATGAAAACAATCCTGTCTTGGCCCAGGAGGTTTTTCCGCTGAAGCACCACTGAGTGTCCACTAGTAATACACTATCCAGTTATTTTAACAGATCCATGGGCTGACAGGGCATCCACAACTTTCACAAAGGTCAGATTTTGTAGGATTCTTTGCTATTTTCACAACATACAACTTTAAAATGTTTAAATCCTCAAATTGCCTAAAAGTTATATTATAAGACTTAGGCTACGTTCAGACTGCAGGGCTTAACGCTCAATTCCGATTTTTTTGTGAAATCCGATGTTTTTGCGAGGTCGTTCACATTTCCAGTTAAATGTGACTTGTATGTGACTCCAGTGTGAACAGTAAATGGCCTGAAAGTGTCCCACATGTGCACTGGAGACACAACGACGTCAACCGTAGTGAGCGTGCTCTGTGTTTATGGAACATGGACGCAGCATCGAACATCTGGAGATTTTAAAGTTCCTCTCGTACTGGAGCCAGAACATGAACAACTTACTTGTTTTAAGGAGGAGATTGAGAAGGAGAAGGACGAGGTTTTTGGCCGTGGTGTTTTGTGGGAACGCGGCAGCAACGTCCATTGAAAGGAACATGTGGATGTGGAGATGGAGCCAAGAGTGGTGAGTGGTGATGTGCTTCTCTTCAGTAACACGGAGTTCATTAACAATTTTCGCCAACTTCAGTGCAGAATAGACGTTTGTGTCTTGTTGATAACGTGTAGGTGGATGAATGCGCTTTGGCCATTCAGACTGAAGTCGCATGTCAAAAGATCAGATATGTATCGGTTTTAGGAGCACATATCCAAGTGTCCTGGGTCACATTTGAAAAAATCTGATCTGTGTCGTCATTAAAATATCAAATACAGGTCACATAGGGGCCAAAAAATCAGATTTGGGTCACTTCAGGCTGCAGTCTGAACGCAGACATAGCCTTGTCGCTGTGAGCCGCTGTGAGCCGCTGTGAGCCGCGCTCGCTCCGCTCTAGCAGCTCTTGCTGATTGGTCCAAACGCTCCACGCCGTGCACGTTACAGAAATCACACGGATGGTCGGAGCTCGCCTGGACTGAGGAAGCAAATGCGGGAGAGAAAATTATTTTTGAGCCCATGAGCCAGTGAGCACAGACCACTGAAAACAACACGATGCCATCTTGAGTTCAACTTCCAGATTTTATTATAGTTCCATGGTTAGAAGTCCAGCCTCTTGTCTCTTCTTCCAAAATAGTCAGACATTACAATGCTGTGCTGTACTGACGTCATTCACTGCCAGCTCAGTACAGCATTGCAACTGTTTGAAAGAAAATTTCTGATACAAAACTGTACTAACTCTGCTGGTAAGTGACCTTCGCAAACTTTGTAACATTTGACTCAAATCAAGATAAACCTAAATTCCAGCAATGTTAACTTCTTTAAGATAAGTCGTTTTGTTACTCCCAGAACATCAGACCAAACTTAACCCTACAACAAACAGGAAGGTTCAGCCGCAGGTGACACAACAGAACTTAAAATGGCGTTCTAGGGCAAAGCATTGTGGGTATGTGGGATGGATGGGGGGGAACAGAAGAGCGTCCTTACAAATATCCGTACATCCCCTGATCCGTCAGAGGAGCGCAGTGTGGCCCTGAGTGTGGCATAAACAACGTCACAAATATACAGAAGAAGACTCCGGAAAAAAAAACAGTCAAACGAAGAGAAAAATAAAAGAAAACACACAGACAAAAGCATGAAGCGTGTGGATCTGTGCGATGCCAAAAGAAAAAGAACTTGACTTTCCATGCACAATATAAAAATAAATACAAAAACAGTGTGATTTATCTGTTCTTTTTATCCATTTTAAGAAGAATGTGAGGTAGTGTCCAACATTCACGCTTAATCACGCGTCGATGTTTAAATGCACACCAGAAATCTGAGCCTTATCTGATTTCTGGAGTTATCAGATTATTAAAAAGTCACGTCAAAAGTTTGGACACGCGTTTTGACTTTCGGTTCTCCTTTTCTCGCCCTTGATCATTTCCTTTGCAGATTCTCACTGAGGCATCGAAGCTACGACTGACGCGCGAGGAATGTAGAAAACCAAAAATAAACTCAAACTCACTCAGAACTATCTCCCTCTTTTTCAAACTAACTTGGACTAACTTTTAATACTTTTAATTCGGTCTGTGTGCTTTAAGTTTGTCCCTTTTCGACCCATTTTTAAGGGCGACTTTCTGTTGAGGCTTCAAAGTTTAACCTTCGTAAAGCACCTGTACTGGTATTTATTTTTAGTTTTTCATGACCCAGTGAAGCGCTTTACCTTTACTCTTCATCTGATAACTTGTTTTAGATTGTTTAGCATATCCTTCAGCCTTTGTTATGCTCACTGTTTCGCATTCTTGGCATTTCTTCAGCTGTGAAGTGAAGACATTTTCAGGAGACGTCATCGAGAAGTTCACTGAGAAAAGGACGAGGGTTTACAGCACAAGGGATGGGACAAGATCTCGTGAAACCAAATTGTCAAAAGATTATGCACGCATGAGAAAAATTATCTTGTGAGATTTCTTTTCCGTGTTTTTAGATTTGGATTCTAAAATAATTTGAGTTAAGTATTGTTGAGTTACAGTTTTTGAGAAGCTGTGGTCCCAAAAAGCAGAGCTACAATGAGCAAAAATATTAAATAAAGTAAATCAAACATGGTGAGTCCAAAATTGGAAACTGGATCATACAGTTTATGTCTTACCGTGTTTTTTGGACAACAAGTCGCATTTTTTTTCATGGTGTGGGTGCTTCTGTGACTTATACTGTATTTTCCGCACTATTGCCGCTCTGGATTATAAGGCGCACTGTCATTAAATGGTCTATTTTCGAACTTTTTTCACAAATAAACCGCGTGGGACTTTAAAGGAAACACAACAGTGTGATGGGTGAGTGGTTTTGTTTGTTTGTTCGTTCACGGTGACTCTGGGCTTTGTTCAGTTGTGGCGTGTAGGGAGGGTGTGTCTGGGCGTGTTCGCAGTGACTCAGTTGTTCAGTTGTGTCTACAAGTGGCACATTGCACTCGCTTTTTCGGTTCGTTCCTCCGTTCCGTTCCTCGTCGGCGTGGAGTGATGAGTGTGTCTGTGGGTGTTTTTCGCTGTGCGGTCGCTGTCTGCTCCGTGTGTGTTTGCGTGTTCTGCGAGTGGTGCGGATTTGTAGTTTACTGAAGTCACACCGAGTAAATTCGTGTATATGGCGCTCTGGATTGTGGGGCACAGTCGTTTTTTGATGGGGTTGGAGGCTTAAGAGAGCGTCTAATAGTGTGGAAAATACGGTACTCGAGTGCAACAGAGGAAGAGAAAGCGGCGCTGTTTACCTCCGGAGGTCGTGGAGTTGTTCAGAAGTGACACCGAGGATGAAGAATTGAATGGATTTAGTGATTTGGAGTGAGATGGAGAGTTTGTTAAACTTGTTCTGTTCTGTTGTTTATGTTATAATTTATCTGAAGAACTGTTCATATGTGACGTTAACAGTCTGTTGTTCTCTCTTCTATTGTTTTTACTAGAACTTGACTTTTAAGAAGAAATGTTGGTTCCTGGTCGCTGATTTTATACAATAAATTTCACCCAAAAAGTGCAACTTATGTATGTTTTTCTGTGTTCTTCTTCATGACGCATTTTGGCTGGCGCGACTTATTCTCTGGAGCGACTTATAGTTAAAAAAATACTGTATAATAATGTAAAAATCTTGTCTTGTCTCATCCTCATAGATCCAATCTCGTGTCTCCTCTCATCTTGTGGAAAATGTATCTCGTCCCACCCCTACTGACCACAAAGCAAAGGGTGGATACTTTGAGGTTTTGAATCATAAAAACATAAAAAGAAATCATAGTCAGTAGAAGGGATGGGACAAGATCTCATTTGCCACAAGATCATGAGATTTTTACATATGGTTTGGACGAAAAAAAGGCCATGTGTTGTTGAGTTACATTTCTTACAGTTCCAAAACAGCCGTACTAAAATGTAAACAAAATATGAAATCAAATAAATAAAAATTGTGAGGCCAAAACTGGAAACTGAATCGTGAAATGTAAATATTAGGAATTATGATAAAGTCTCGTTCTCGTGGATTCAATCTCGTATCTCGTCTCGTCTTGTAGAAATTTTGTCTCGTCGTTTGTGTTATTTAACTTTTTTCTTCACTACGTAATTCCATATCCCTTGCTTCATTCATTTTTATATATATTTTGTATATATATAAACTATATAAAGTGGTAAACCTAAAAAAACACTGGATGAGAACGTGTGTCCAAACTTATTTCTGATAGTGTAAATATTTTTTGGTTTGTTTCTGTGCAGATTTTGACAAGGACATTAAGCAAAAAAAAAAAAAAAGGGCAATCGAATGTGGAAAAGCCGCAAAGGAAAAACATTAAAGACTGTAAAGATTGTTTTCATAAATAAAACTTAAAACCCGCTGATTCATGGACACGTGTCACCGGGTCTTTTTGAGGATCAGATTTCTGTTGTACATATAAACACATGTAAACACACACGCACAAACACACACAAACAGCTGTAATTATTGGCTTATCTGATTTCCTCTGGCCGTGTACTCAGTGGGAGTGTCCTAGTTTTGTTTAAAATCACTGCAACTGCTCTAAACAAAGTCCTGTTAAAACGACGGAGGACAGTTGGTACCTGATTTGTTGAAGAAGAATCCTTCAAAAACCACAAAGTTGTTGACCTAAAGGAAACGGGAGCGTTGTTAGTGCATGTGTGAAAAAGCCACTGCGGTCCACATCCATCTGTTTATTTACAGAGAGCAGATCATTATGGAGTTCAAAAGGAGCAGGATTTTGATTAAATTCCATAAACATGACTTCCCCAGATACGAGGGACACATGTTTATATCAAATACTGCTTTTAGTCACACAGTTTTAATGCAGTATGTTATTAGGTACTTTTTACACACCAAGAGTTTTCATACCTGACAGTTTCGACTGCTCACTAGCGCTCTTCTTCAGATTCGTTACGTCATGTTGTTGTGGCATGTCACTCGGATTGATTTAAACAGGTTTTGGCGCTGTCTTCTTACCAGTGGAGGCAGGACGACAGCGCCATCTGCAGCCCGACCTCCTCAGGACAGTATCCCAGGTGTGTGTGAGAGTAAAAAAGCCCCCTCGTTCCGGTTTATCGTCCCATGAGCATGTTTCTGTATTTCAATTTCCTCTTTAATCCAGCGACGATGTTTGTTTTCCTCTGTCCCAGTGACATTTGCACCGTCTCAGTCCATAATGTGTTTTTTTTACAGTGCTCAGAAATTGCAGACTTGAGTTGTTCCTGTTCTGCTTTGTGTTTTGTTGCTCGTCTTTTCGCCTTCGCGTTCTGTTCTGTGTTCCTTTTTTCGTGTACTGAACGCCCTCCCTGTTTCTCCGATGTGTGTTTTATTGCAAGACATGCAGGGTATTTCGTAAATCACGTTACATTTATGCTCCGGTTCTATTTTGTCTTTCGGGTGGACGAGTAATTGTCTAAGTTTTCTGTACGGTTTTACTGGTGTGTTGATACTGTGTTTTTTCATCGGCCTCGGCACTTTTTCTGTTATGCCCCTGATGTATGGTAATGTTATCATGCCTGTGCTCATTTTCTGTTTTATTTTTGTTTTTCTGGTTGTTTTTCTTTCTCTCTAACCTGTTGTTTCCTTTTGTTTATTGCCCACTCTTGACCACTCTGTAGAAGACCACGAAACTATCAGGTATGAAAACAAACTCTTGGTCTGTAAAAAAAACCCTAATAATATAAAATATCGGACGACCAAATTAACCTCATTGGCCAATTCTAATGCAGATTTATTCTTACAAATAGAGCTATAGATATATTTCAAAGTGATTCGATATGTTTCTATAAAAACAAGTGGCTAAACCATGTCTGTGATACTAAAAGTCTTTGTTAAACCACTTCTTGTGCAAAGTTCATATGAAACACAAACATTTTAATCATCAAAACTGAAAGTGAAAATGTCAAATGTGACACATAAACTAGTTTCCTTCCACTAAACAAGCAACAAAACTGGAGCTCTGTAACAAACACATGTAGTAAAAATAAACCAAAAAATACTCTTGGTGATACATCGATACAGCAGCCCACGATATCGATACTGTATCATCACATTAAACGATACGATATATTGATATTTTTGCACACCCTTAATTACAAAAACATTGGAGATAATCGACAAGTTGTCCGTTATATTTTGATGTTTTGGTTCGAGACGTTTTATCCAATCAGAAAGCAGAATGAGCCTCACATGAGTCTCCCATTTGTGTTGCCAGTTTCAAAGCTGAAATCAAGTTGGTTTAAATCTAAAATGCTTTTCTCTGAAAACCGTTACTACCTAAACCCCGGCACCTACAGCCAACCTGAGTCAGTGCTAGTGCAGCCTCTGCAGCTCAGGGAGGGAGTTCTGGAGGTTCTGGGCTTCACATGAGACCTGAACATAAACTGAGAATGAAACAAAATTGGATGAGCTCAGTGTTATGGGATAGAAGTTTGGCAGATGGAAAAAAATTTAAGTACAGGAATTGTGTAAGTGTTAAAACTGGCCGTAAAGGATTGAAAAAACCCAGCCATTTGGTTTTGTTTTTCTTCCTTAAAGTGATCTCCTGTGAAATAACACTTGTAAAATGAAATGGAAACAAAAAAGTTACGAGAAAATGTGTTAACTTTATTGCACACCTGAAATTCAAAATGAAGCTTTTAAAGGATCACTATGTTTATTTATGTATTTATTTATTGGATTCCTTTTAGTCTTTACTGGTGTAAAGACTATTCACATAAGTTCATACAGTTCTGTTCCATAGTATATTACACTACACTACACTACTACAACTATAATATATCCAATAAATTACAATGCATAACTAGTGACTAAATATAATTATATACAAATTCAAGATAAGATAAGATATGCCTTTATTAGTCCCACAGTGGGGAAATTCCAGTGTTGCAACGCGCAATTTCAGAACAGCAGGAAAAGGTAACACAGATAATAAATAATAGCTTAAAAATAATTTAAAAATAGACTTAAAATAATTTCACATGGATATAATTGACTGGCACATGTTCCAATATATTTCTTTAATATTTTCTTAAAACTTGGTTCATGCTTGTGAAAAGTTAAGTATGTATGTAGCTTTTTCTTTGGTCGTCACCTGTTTGTTTCTATGGAGATGTCATTGCTCTGTCTGGAATGTTCCACTGTATGACATTAAACCGCTCTACTTTACATTTAATCAATTTTAATCAGTTTTATAGCTCAAAAACACTTAGAAAAACAGACATTCTGACAGTGAGCGGGGTCGTTTCTCCAGTCTCCACAGATCTGACCTGTAACTTGGTCTGATTTGGTCTCCATGAAGATAAAAAAGTTTAATAGCACATTGTGAAACATTCCGGACAAAGCAATTAATTATTTGATGGAAAAGAACCACACAATGCAGCTTTTCACGATAAAAACCCTTACCTGTCACATAAAACTTGACAAACACTGATATAAAAATACAAAAAGGGAAACTTAACACGAATATATAATGACCCAGGTGGTGTGTGCAGGTATTTTGATTAATTACTACTACGTCAACAAACCGTGTGGAGCTTAAAATAGATAATATTACAACACCTAACCCAAGACTTTTCCATAATGACTCACCAACTGTCCCTTATTTCCTGGTAGAACCGCGTGTCAGACGGTAACAGTGGCCTCGGCTGACCCCATTCTAACGGGCGGAGGCTGTGAACTGGCCCAGCTGGTTGGAAGGAGCAGATACAGATACGACGGGTTTACAGTTTTTTGTTTTTTTTTTGGTTTTATCGGGTCGCTACTTTCCCGTCTGCACAGATCCAGACTTCACCCAGAGGCATCGAGTAACGCGAGAGTGAATGAGGGCCTTTGTGAGCCGGTGTGGAATCACAGAGAGACGAGACTCGGTTTAATAAAAGGAAAGTTTAGTCGTATTATAACCGAAAAGAGTTATGTCACGATGGTTTTATGTGTATTTATCAAGATTATGACTGCGCCTACACGTACTGCTGGAAATTTTTTATAGTTAAATGTGCATTGTGTAATTTTTCCGGTGAAGGGTTCATCAAGTGCTTTTCTTTTGCTTTTTGTTTCACAGTGTGGTATTAAACCTTTCTATCTTCATGGAGACCAAACCAGACCAAGTTACAGATCAGATTTGTGGAGACGTGACCCCGCTCACAGTCAGAATGTCTGTTTTTCTAGGTATTTTTGAGCTATAAAACCATCTGTAAGTGAATAAATGTAAACTAGATGAGTCATTCCACGCCAAATCTCCAAACACCTACGCTCGACCATCTCAGATTTGCCTGAAAAAAAAAAAATTCTAGGAGGTTCACACACTTCTCGCTCCCAACTCCTTATAGTTTTGCCATTAAAAAATATTTTGTCAACTCTGCTCTGACCTGTTTTGAGCCGAGTTTTCCAAAGAGCCACTTTCAGACTGTTGTATCTAAAAAACGATTAAAATTTTCAAGGGTTAAAATTTGACAAATGTACTTGTAGAATACACACCACCTGGTTATTCTATGTTTGCGTTAAGTTTCTGTTTTTATATTTTTATATTAGTGTTCGTCAAGTTATATGTGATAGGTTAGGGTTTCGTCGCTGCTTTGTGTCGTTAAAGGTGCAGTGTGTAACTTTTCTGGTGGAGGGTCCGTCAAATGCTTTTCTCCATGGAGATGTTGCTTGCTTTGTCTGGAGTGTTTCAAAGTGTGGTATTAAACCTTTCTATCGTCATGGAGACCAAACCAGACCAAGTTACAGGTCAGATTTGTGGAGAGGCGAACCCGCTCACAGTCAGAATGTCTGTTTTTCTAGGTGTTTTTGAGCCATAAAACCACCTGTAATTGAATACACGTAAACTAGAGCTGTTTTAAAGTGCCACTAAACACCAAATTAACTTTTTTCTACTGATTCTCTATGTAAGTGTAACCTGATTTAAAGCCCTGCACTCCCATGGGCTAAACCAGAACTAAACCAGGTCTAACAGGTCTAAAACCAGGGCTAAAACGGGACTAAAACAGGATTTAGACACTGTTAGACCACTGTTTTAGACAATTCCTTTCCGGTTTTCTGTGTTTGATAGAGTTTAAGAAAGCGAACGTCCCCATCTTGCGGGATTTGTGGGCGGGAGCGGGACTGAAAATTCTGTCCCGCGCAGACCTATAGTCTCATGGAAACCGTCTGACCTCCCAGCATTAAGATTCGTTGGCTCGATGGTAGGCGGGTACTTTTTTTATTTAATCAATCGCTGCTATTTGGTCGTGACGTATGTAATGCGCCGCTAATGGGGCTAACTGCTGTATTAAGCTTTTCCCAAATCCCGTAGGAAAAAGGGCAATAACGTCTTTCCCCTTGATAAAATTCACCAAACATTCTCTTTGTTCTGGCTTTAAATCCTCGGGAGTCATTGCCAACACAGAATGTCTGGCTCTTCACTAATTGGCTGGTGCCTGGATTCACACTTCCGGGGTTTTTGCAAACAGTCTAGTTTATTCTGATTCCTGACCTAGTCACTGGAGAGAAATGAAATTGAGCAGAGGCACTAGGTGACGCCAGCCTGGCTAGTGTAAATGTGTCAAAAATAGAAAGGTATACATATCCGTGGCCTTATATTGGCATTTTAGTGAATATTTATTAAAAATCAGACATTTGGGTCAAAGTCGTGTCTGTGTTGGCCTCTTCAGGATCAACTACTGCCAAGACATTTGAATTTTTTGGGTTGGACTAACGGCGTCAATGAGTCAGATGCAGGTTATTACGTGACGAGCGTAGACACTGACGTCTACGGACGGAACATGAGGAGCCCCTCTCAGCCCCGCCCCGACCTGACACCGCGATGTCCTGACGTGTCTGGAGAAAAGGGAAACAGCGCGATCCGAGCTCAAATGTCCGCTCTGTTTTAAAGCCCAGAGCGTACCGTTCCGCGCCGTGTTGGATTGTTGTGGCTGTCAGTCAACTGTCAATCATCGCTCCAGAGCCCAACCCACACTCGCTTTCCCAAACCCGGCGGGAGGATTTTTCAATTTTTGCTTAAGGGCGGAGTAAAGCTTCAGGAGGGTGTTTAATGACTCTTTAATGTCATACAGTGGAACATTCCAGGCAGAGTATCTATAGAAACAAGCAGGTGACAGATCCCCAACGAAAAATACCTGCACTCTTACTGTTTTAAAAAGTTAGTATAATCACATCTCAAACTGTGTTGCCAGTTCATTCACCTGCAGATTGATACACATCCAAGTTTGTCTCATTCTCAGTTTAAGTTCAGGCCTCATGTGAAAACTCAGAACCTCCAGAATTCCCTCCCTGAGCTGCAGAAGCTGCACTGGCACTGACTCATGACAGTGTTTAGATAGAGACCGTTCAGATCAGAGAGAGACATTTTAGATTTAGATAGAAACATGGCTCGGCCCCCCCTTCGCTGAATGACTTTGTAAATTTCAGATCTAGTGAGGGCAGAGTGACCAGAGGAGCAGTGAGGGAAGGCTGCATTATTCCTCATAGAAAAACTGTATTTGGTCAGTGTGTTTTCTCCGTCAGAGCGTCTCATCAGTGGAACTCTGTGCCTGAAGCCGTCAGAACATCTCCCTCATTCTCTGCTTTTAAAAAGAATGCTAAAAAGTGGCTTTTAGAAACGCAAATGTGTGAACACTAAAACTTTTATTGTATTTTTGTAATCTTATTGTACATTTGTGTAATTTTTGATGTGTAACTTTTAAGTGTATTTTCTTTTAGGATGCCTTTTTGACATCTGGCAAAGGGACTACCGATGCAAATTAGCTCTAATCAGCAAACTCGGGCACATTTACATTGTTTTGATGTTGATTAATGTGCATTGTCCCTTTTCAAATAAATAAATAAATAAAATTTAAACCAACTGGCAACACAAAAATAGAGTCATGTGAGGCTCAATCGGTCTTGAGAACCAAAACAACAAACTATAACATAAACAACTTGACCATCATGTTAAATGTTTATAAAATTAAGAATAAATCAGCATTAGAATTGTTACCAGTAAGAGCTATATTTGATTTGAACATTATAGGTTAATTTAACAGCTGTAAACATCTCACCGTTATGTAATAAATAACTTTATGTGTTTCTGTCCGTGCTCCCTCATTCATCTAAACCAGGGGTCTCAAACTCAAATTACCTGGGGGCCACATTAGATAAAGTCTGAGTGAGGCTGGGCCGCATTGAGTATTCGATAAATAGCGGCTGCATGAAAAAAAAACGCCGTATGTGCTTGTATTAACAGATCCACTTAGACTCGTTGCTTCACAGCTGCTGTAAGTTGAGTTTTGGGACGTAAGATGCGTTAATAATCTGTTGTTGTGAATCTGCATGGGCACCGATTGCAGCTTCATCTGTCAGTCCGGCCCGCGGTAGGGGGGTGGGATTGTGCGTACATCTACCGCGGGCCGCACTGACATTCTTTGGAATTAAGTGGAGGGCCGCAGTTGGCCCCCGGGCCGCGAGTCTGAGACCCCTGATCTAAACACTGTATCCACGTCCTAGTCTTCATCATGTAGCATCATAACGTAAAAAGTGATCCATGCTTTCGTGACATCACGCCTGGACTATTGTAATTCTTTATATGTAGGGTTAGACCAGGGCAACGCATACAACACGTCCAGAACCCTGCAGCTCGTCTGCTGACAAATACTAAAAAACGTGAACACATCACACCTCTTCTGTGTGACCTGCACTGGCTCCCTGTCCTATACCGGGTGCAATTTAAAATGTTGTTAATTGTTTTCAAATGTCTGCACTCCATGGGTCCAGTCTACTTGAGGGAGTTACTGCGGCCCTGTCCTCCCCCCAGACCCTGAGATCAGCCGACCAGCTCCTGTTGGTCGAGCCCAAAACTCGGCTCAAGACAAGAGGTGACAGAGCTTTTTCTGTGGCAGCGCCCAGACTATAGAGCAGCCTTCCTCTTGCTGTCAGATCCTCTCAGTCTGGAACGCAGTTTAAGACAAGACTGAAAACTCACCTCTTCTCCCTGGCATTTAGTACGAGCTGGTCAGGTTATCTTGGTAGTTTTAACATGTTTTCTGTATATTTGTATATGTAACTGTTTCTTCTATGCTGTTGCTGTTGACTTGTATGTGAAGCACTTTGGTCAACTGAAGTTGTTTTAAATGTGCTATATAAATAAATTTTGAATTGAATTGAATTGAATAACGTAAACTAGTCCAGGTTTAGTCCCAAAGTCCCTGGTTTTCTAGTTCTATTTTACTTCTTGGTTTAATAAAGTTTGTCCAAGTTTTTGGTCAGAAGCAAGAAATTTTCATAAATAGATTATATAATATTGCATTAGTCATCTGTACTTTACTGTACTCCATTTTAAAGTGCTATTATGGAACTTTCCAGATTCAGAGAGTAACCTTGAGTCACAGAGACCAGATAGTTGTAAATGATAAACAGTTTCTTCCTGTGGCTTTGGTCTCATCGTGACAATTCTATAAATAGTGACGAAAAGTGGAGCAATCACACAGGAATCCACAGGAGGGAGGAGAGGAAGAAGAGAGGAGGACAGAGGGAGGAGGAATGAGAAAAAGAGGGAGAGAGAGAGAGCGAGGAGAAAGGAGGAAAAGGTATGAAAGAGGAGAGAGGAAAGTGAGAGAGAGGATGGAGAGAAGACTGGAGAAGAAAGGGAGAGAGAGGGGACAGAAAGAAAGGAAGGAGAGAGGAGAGGAAGGAATGGGGAGAGGAGGAAGAGAGGGAGGAGAAAGGTGGGAGAGGGGAAGGAGGAGTGAGAAAGACAGAGGGAGGAGAGAAGAGAAAGGAGGGAGAGAGATGAAAGAGGAGAAATGAGAGGAGGAGGGAAAGAGGAGTGAGGAGAGGAGGGAGAATAGAGAGAGAGAGAATGAGAGGAGGAAGGAGGGAGGAGAGAAGAGACGAGAGGAGGGACAGGGGAGACAAAGGGAGGGAGAGATTGAGAAGAGAGGAGGAAGGGAAGAGGAAAGAGAGAAGAGACAAGGAGGGACAAGAGGGAGGAGAGAGGAGAAGAAGGAGAGGAGGAAAGCGAGGAGAGAGAGACAGGAGAGATGATAGAGGAGAGGTGGCAGAGAGAGAGGAGGGAGAGAGACGAAAGAGGAGGGAGAAGAGGAAAGAGAGGAGAGAGAAGGGAAGGGAGAGGAGAAGAGAGAGGAGGGAGGAGAAGAGGAGAGGAGAGAGGTGGGAGGAGAGACGAGAGAGAGAGAAGAGGAGAAGAGAGAGGAAGAGAGAGGAGAGAGAGAGAGAGAGAGAGAGAGAGAGAGAGAGAGAGAGAGGAGAGAGAGAGAGAGAGAGGAGAGGAGAGAGAGAGAGAGAGAGAGAGAGAGAGAGAGAGAGAGAGAGAGAGAGAGAGAGAGAGAGAGAGAGAGAGAGAGAGAGAGAGAGAGAGAGAGAGAGAGAGAGAGAGAGAGAGAGGAGAGAGAGAGAGAGGAGAGAGAGAGAGAGAGAGGAGAGAGAGAGAGAGAGAGAGAGAGAGAGAGAGAGAGGAGAGAGAGAGAGAGAGGAGAGAGAGAGAGAGAGAGAGAGAGAGAGAGAGATTAGAGGAGAGAGAGAGAGAGAGAGAGAGAGAGAGAGAGAGAGAGAGAGAGAGAGAGAGAGAGAGAGAGAGAGAGAGAGAGAGAGAGAGAGAGAGAGAGAGAGAGAGAGAGGAGAGAGAGAGAGAGAGAGAGAGAGAGAGAGAGAGAGAGAGAGAGAGAGGAGAGGAGAGAGAGAGAGAGAGAGAGAGAGAGAGAGAGAGGAGAGAGAGAGAGAGAGAGAGAGAGAGAGAGAGGAGAGAGAGAGAGAGAGAGAGGGAGATGAGAGAGGAGTTAGAAGAGGAGCGAGGAGGGAGGAGGCGACCTACAGTATCTCCTGCTTACATCTCGTTTCCATCCCGTAGGGCAAAACATGCAAATATCTGGAACACAGTACTTCATTACGCGCGGAATGCAGTTGTGACGAGTATTTCATTACTTCATATCCTCCTTATTCCACGTACTCTGTGTAATAAAAAACTTTTGACACTGTAGTTTGGGCGTCTGCTGTTCCGTAACCGAACATTATCGTGTTCGCGACGATTTCTGACCATTTCAAACTTCCCGAAATATAAATATGAAAGTTAAAGAGCTCATGTTTCTCTGTGTTCTGTTTCGTCACTAAAAACAGACCTGGAGCTGTGGTTTGTTTCATTCACACTTGTTTATTTTCAGCTGCAGACAGATTAATAATCACTGTTGGGCAAGTGACTTTAAAACTGTAAAGTGTTATTTATGATTTGTTTCTGTCATTTCAAAATAATTTGTTAAATTACAATATTACTGTGTTTAAAATGTAAAACATTACACGACTATAACAGAACTACAGCGACTTCTGCGCCGTATATGGACTAAACCAGGTCTGAACCAGGTCTGAACCAAGTCTAAACCAGGACTGAACCAGGACTGAACCAGGACTGAACAGGACTGAAACCAGGATTAAACCAGAATAAACCAGACTAAACCAGGACTGAAACCAGGTGAACCAGGACTAAACCGGGACTAAACCAGGACTAAACTAAACCAGGTCTGAACCAAGTCTAAACCAGGACTGAACCAGGACTGAACCAGGACTGAACCAGGACTAAAACGGGACTAAACCAGGACTGAACCAGGACTGAACCAGGATTAAACCAGAATTGAACCAGGACTGAACCAGGTCTAAACCAGGTCTAAACTAGAACTGAACCAGGTCTAAATCAGGACTAAACTAGGACTAAATCAAAGCTGAACCAGGACTGAACCAGGTCTAAACCAGGTCTAAACTAGAACTGAACCAGGTCTAAATCAGGACTAAACCAGGTCTAAACCAGGTCTAAACCAGGACTAAATCAAAGCTGAACCAGGACCGAACCGGGTCTAAACCAGGTCTAAACCAGGACTAAACCAGTACTGAACCAGGATTAAACCAAGTATAAACCAGGTCTAAGCTAGGACTAAATCAAAGCTGAACCAGACAGAACCAGGTCTAAACCAGAACTGAACCAGGTCCAAACCAGGCTTAAACCAGGACTTAACCAGGACTTAACCAGGACTGAACCAGGACTGAACCAAGAACTGAACCAGGACCAACCCAGGACAAAATCAAAGCTGAATGAGAAATGAACCAGGTCTAAACCAGGACTAAACCAGGTCTAAACCAGGTCCAAACCAGGACTAAACCAGGTCTAAACCAGGTCTAAACCAGGACCAGGATCTTGGACTAGGACTTGGAATCTAGCTCCGCCCCTGAGAGAACCTCGAGCCTGTAGAACAGAGTGTCTCAAAGCTCGATCGGGCGTCAGCTGCTCTTTGCCCCGTGGAGCGTGGAGTTCTGCGTCGGTCCTTTCCCCCGCGGTCACCCGACGGTCTACGCGGGCGCACCTCCGGACCCATCCCAACATTCGGAACCGAATCGCTGCTGATATCGCAGAGATTTTAGCGAATTTGTATGAAGAAAAACGAAAAACCCACCACTTCAATCCAGGTTAAAAAAGGCATTACTGACATTTATACCCAGTAAAATATTAACATTTTTCCCTGTAATGCCGAATATTACTGCATTACGGCAAAAAGCAACGCATTACAGTAATTTGTGACTTTTATAACACGTTACTCCCAACACTGAGACAGACTAATAATTAAGTGTCACTCAAACACGTGTGAATGAAACAAAACACAACTCCAGGTCTGTTTATGAGGAGGAAACATCATTCTAACACGTCTTAAACATCACAGGAGTCAGTTTTGCGTAACACAGCACCTTTAAAAACATAACATAAGAGTTTTAAATCGTAGGAGGAGTACCTGAGGAATGCTTTGTGTCAGACTGTAGTGTTTGGCCAAGAAGGAGAGGAGTTTGGGGGAGGGTCTGTCGTACGCCATCAGCACCGGCTCCACGTGTTTGTGCTGAACAGAAACAACAAGGAAGTGTCAGCGGAATGAAAGAAGGACCTGTTCTTTAGTCGAGATTAGGGATGGGCATTCGATGAAATTTTCTTAATCGATCGTCGGAAGAATTAACGATCGATTATCGATTAATCATTAACGTTTTTATATTAAAATGATCATCATTATTATTACTATCTGAACTACTAATCTGCATAAATAAATTCAACTTTACGACATATAAACCGTAACGACTCTAGAGCCACATCAGCCCGTTTGACATTATAATGTGTTTAATTCAGTTTTGCGCAACTCTCACAGAAACGAAACTTAAAACGCATCGCTAATTTGCATAAACTCAGCGAAAGATAAAACTCCAGCTCTTGTGTCACTGATGTGGTTCAATTTCTGTCGGATTAAAAGACACGACTCAGTGTGAATACAGGTTAGTGTGACCAGATTTGCGTTTGTCAAAACCAGGACACCGTACGGGGGGAGGGAGGTGGAGACTCGTCATCGACATTGAGCGACTCTCACCTGGTAAAGCTTTTTTCCACTGGACACAGAAACATATGTTCCTGCTTTGTACACTGTGCACATGGACTCACACTTGTCCCGAACGCAACAGAAAGCGCGGAATTTCTTGTACAAGTCATCGTTAAATACGCGTTTGTGCTTCGGTACGCCGCAGGCTGACCGAATGTTTGTGTTTGCTCGCTCCTTCTGATGCAGAGAGCACTACGCACAGCAACCTACATTCGGTTTGTCGATTAAAATTAACGTAATCGATGAAATTCTTAATGATCATTTATCGATTATTCGATTAATCATGCCCATCCCTAGTCGAGATGTTCAGACCGATACCATGATCATATTTAATCGCCACCAGAGATAAAACACACTTCCTGGAACCATAACTCAGCTCGGACCTAATGACAGATGACTTCAGACTTCACTCTGTAGGAGATTGAGAAGGAGAAGAACGAGGTTTTTGGCCACTGCGTTTTGTGGGGCAGTGGCAGCAACGTCCATAGAAAAGAACGTGTGGGTGGGGAGTCGCAATGTATCCAAAATAAACTACATATCCAGCTCTTCTATAATCTCTATATTTTAAAAAATATATATATTACTAACTTATTTATATAAAAAATATCCCAAAATAAACTTTGTTAAACTTTAGGGTGCACTCACACTAGGACTTTAGAACCAAGCCAGGGCCGATGACATCGTTACATGATGCTCTTTGTTTACAAGTGCTGTTTGTTACAAGTTAAGGCTTTTAGTGGAGAAAATAAGTCCAGTGGCAGAAATAGCTATTAAAGAGTGAGGCAGATGTGAGTCCTACAGTGATACATGCTCCTCTGTGAGTTCATGGAGATAATAACAGCACGGAGCAGTGAGGACAGGAGGAGACGACACGGCAAAACCTTTGTCACTGTCACAGTCCTTATTGAAGGTAAGCATGGATTCTCTGTGTGTTTTATTCACTGTTTTTATCATATGAGTGACAACAGCACACCTGACAGGGCTCGTATAGTAAAGTTGTGTGTGTGTGTGCTTGTGTCCTGTGCTTTGGTCCTCCTGCTGGAAAGTCGAAAAAGCAAAAGGCGAAAGTCCCAACTGTGCCGCGCCTGGGTCTGATTCTAAAGTCCTAGTGTGAGTGCACCTTAAATAATTTCAACTCAATTGTATGAGTTTGGAGATCGTTTGACACACAAATCGAAATCGTGAGAAAGAGCCACTGTCCTGTCTGTATCAGGTCAGTCGATCGCACCATTACTTCTGTATTACTGATCATTTAAAATTTAAACAAACATAAAGTGACAACTGATGCCATCCTGTCGGGATTCAGAAAGGCTGGAATAATTCTAACTGGAACTGATGCTGAGTCTGACGACAGCGACACAGAAGAGGAAGCGGCGCTCTGTTTACCTCCGGAGGTCGTGGAGTTTCTCAGAAGTGACACCGAGGATGAAGAATTGAATGGATTTAGTGATTTGGAGTGAGATGGAGAGTTTGTTAAACTTGTTCTGTTCTGTTGTTTATGTTATAGTTTATCTGAAGAACTGTTCATATGTGACGTTAACAGTCTGTTGTTCTCTCTTCTATTGTTTTTACTAGAACTTGACTTTCAACAGGAAATGTCGGTCCCTGGTCTCTGATGTTATAAAATAAATTTCCCCCAAAAAGTGTGACTTATATTCCGAAAAATACGGTATATGAGCTTGGAGATTATTTGACACACAAATCGAAACTGCGATCAAAATTCAATAATTGCACAGCCTTAGTGACTAGACCCTAGAACTCACTATTTAACAATAAAAAAATTACATGTTTTCACTATGGTCTTCTAATCATCCTAAATCTAAAGCCTAAATCAGATCCATGTCCTTATATCTACTTCATACTTCAGTAGCATTGTCACCAAACCCTTTCCCCTCCCCTTGTTTTGACTCCCAGACTGCACTTACCTCCTGACACTGATCGATGTTTTGCATGTGATTACTTCCATCCAGCTAAACAGAAAACGCACTCAGCGGTGAGAGGGGATATTTTAGGGAATATTTAGTGAAGGGACCCTTAGTGTAGGAATGCCCAAAGAAAACACAGCGTCCTCTGGCCCTCACAGCTGCTCTATTCCTCATCCTGCCCTGAGATTTACCTTGGCGTCGCTCCTCGGAGTCCAAACTCAGCGCGGTGAAGAAGGAGTGCAGTGTTCGTACCTGTAACATGCAGTCGAAGAGCTCCAGTCCGTATCCGTGACGCTGCATGTTCTCACAGATGTAGAAGTCCAGGATGCACAGGGGCTCCGCTTCGACGTGAGCGCCGTGCCTGTCCTGAACACGGAGGTCAAGACGGTTTCGTTAGAATAAAACAAACTCAAATAGTTTCCATGATCTACTTACTAGTTCTGAGATGCTTAATTCTAGTCTAGAGGTCGTTTATTTTAAGATAAACTTGTCGAGTAAAATGATCTTGCTGCATGGACAGATCATTTCACTACTTTTAAGTCATTTTCTGATTGATTTAAGTAAATGGTCACATTTTTCTATAGCGCTTTTCCACCTTCAAGGCACTCAAAGCTCTTTACAACAAGGAACCACTCACCCATTCACACACACATTCACACACCAGTGTACGCAGACACTGTGGGCAAGGTGGGTTAAGTGTCTTGCCCAAGGACACACCGACAGCATTCATCTGTGGGAGCTGGAATCACACCAGCCAACCTGTGATCAGTGGGCGAATGCTTGATTGATGATTTAAGTGTTTGTATCTGACATTTTGGCCAAGCTTTTTTGCAGTGTAGAAAACTGCTAAATGAATATGATAATAAAAAATAATATAGTAGTTTTAAATAATGAAATTTAAACCAATAATATTAAAAGTGATAAATTAATAAGTTAATAAAAAAAGGGAACACATAAAAAGGGGGCCAAGAGATTATACGTAAAATAAAATATTCAGAGAAATAAACTACAGGATATATATGGATATGTGGTAAAATAAAATATTCTGAGCTTTTTGTTTTCACACAGTCGGACTAGAAAGAGTTGGAACTACAACAGGTGAGATTCGGAGAACCGTGGATCATGAACGCTTGTATTGATCACAGACTTCTGAAAATGTTGTCAAATGATCTTAAAACTATATTGTTTGTGTTACTAATGCTGAAGAGTCCGCCAACAGAAATACACCCCAACATGATGCCACTGCAACGTATCAATGTCTTTATTGTTTACCGAACTAGAACTTCATCTTTGGCTCACCACCACCACTTCAGAAACAGCACAGGGACAACATAAACAAAAAGAGTAATAGCTCTGGTAAAATACATTAATAGACCATTTTTAAAATGGATGGAAATGCCGTGTTGTAGGTTTGCAGAACTTCTGTTTAACGGTTTTCTATGACAAAATATCTGGAAATTTCTCTCGTATAGGCTCTATTCACATTACGTCACAAACCAGGAAGACGTTTGGAAACATACGATGAGTTCCGGTGTAGTTCCCGACAATGGGCTCACCAACCGACTGTGATCAAACCCACTGAAATAAATGTGATCAGTGGTAAAATGAAGACTGCAGACGTATGTGCTGTTTGGAATCATCTTGAATTTGGCGCCTCGTCTCTTCTAATCGCATGTACCCAGTGCGTGAAAACTGAGGTATGGTTGTAATTGTTGATTCGCCGAACACAAAGGAATACTAAAATGACATGGAGATGAAGAAAACTGGGAGACTTTCTCATTTTCATAGATGTTGTCAGACTTTTACCGTGAACAGAGCCCACAGGAAGTTGTCATCGTATCTTTCCAAACGACTTCATGGTTTGTGACGCGTGAATCGAGCCTGTTTTCCACCAGCTTCATAAATCTGCTCCATCACCAAATCTTCAACCAACAAGATCCACAAAGGATAAACATTTTTCCATGAAGAATTTATCCACAACTATCAAGGTAAGAAAGACGAAAGCTTAAAGACGAACAACGACAGCGCATTGGAGAACTCTTGAACAAAACTAATGTTATGGTCCCGGAGATGTCTCACATTCGAACTGCACAAATCTATCTAAATCATGAAATCAATTTTTTATTTTAATTGTAAAATCAGTCTGAGTGAACAAGTTACTAATGTTTTATTCATGAGTATAACATTATTTTTGTTCAGTAGTTCAATAATGCGTCGTCTTTGTTCGCCTTCAAGCTTTCGTCTTTCTTGCCTTGATAGTTGTGGATAAATTCTTCATGGAAAAATGTTTTGTTGGTTGAAGATTTGGTGATGGGACAGATTTATGAAGCTGGTGGGAAATACGCGAGACATTGAGTGCGTTATACATGCACATCAATAACCCGGTTATTGTCCATATCCCGGTTATGTCAGTATTCGTGTTACTGCGTTTACATGCGCACTGAGAAACCGGGACACTCATATCCGCGTGTACATGATCAAATGGAGTATCCCGGTTTCTTGACATAATCTTACAAATGCGCAGGTGCAAAAATTAACTTAAATCAATTTCATAAACCAGGAAAAATACAAACCGTGAGCTCCTTTAGCATAAGAAGCTAAGGAGCTACGAGATCTCCCACAATCCACTGTGCAGATTCTTCATTAAAATCTTCTGCATAAATAAACTCAACTTTACAACATATAAACCATAAACACTATAGACACATCAGCCCGTTTGATCAGATAATTCAGCTCTGATCACATTTGTTTACGTTTTACAGAAACGAAACTTAAGACCGTTTGGCTAATTAGCATAAACTGTTAGCGGCGATAAAAACAACTCGCTCCTTGTGCCGCTGATGTGATCAGTTTCTTTTGGACTAAATGACACGACTCTGTGGATTATGTGTGTTATTTCTGTGACAGAAGAGGTGCTGATGATGGTAAGTGTGTTCTGTGCGTATAGAGTTTAGGAGATAGTTCATGTTTTAGCTTTTCAGCGTCACACGAGTGCAGGTCGTACGAGTGCAGATTGTACGTGTGCAGGTTTAGCGCAGCTCTTTATTTTACAGTCATTTCACTCGTTTGGTCACTTTATTTATGTTGGTCAATTTATTTATGTGACTACTGTTGTGGTGAAAGGCTGGAAAGTGTCTTTTGGACGCATGCGCACTCAACTTTATGTTGCAGTAACCGGGATACTGCGTTTACATGCCACAAGTATCCCGGTTACTATCAGAATAAACCAGCTACAGTAACCCGGTTTCTAATAACCGGGATACTGCCATAACCGGGTTACTGCGTTTACATGCACCATCAAGAAACCGGGATACTCAAAAAACCCGATCATAACCGGGTTATTGATGTGCATGTATACACACTCATTTACACACACATTTTGCCACAAAAAAACAGTAACCAGAAGTTCTACAAACCTACAGCATGACACTTCCGACCATTGTGAAAAAGGTTTATTCATTAATTGGTCAGTTCCATCGCTGCCATGGGGGTGTTTGGCTGCTCTTGTGGCTGGCTGACTGTCACACTGAACAGCTCTTAAACTTTTAAAATGATTATCTTACTTTTTTAACTTAATATTTTGTGATTTTTGACCAATTAAGAAGTGCAGCATGTGACAGAAGTTAAGGACTTTTGGATTGTGTGATTTGAGCAGTTTGTTTTTCATGTTTCAATGGCGACGCTGCGTGGATCTAATTATAAGCTCTGAAATGCCTCGACATACGAAATAAAACACAAACGTCAACAGTGAAAGTGACTAAAGGCAAATCACAGCAGGGACAGACACTCACCAGCAGGAATAACTTCTTAAAACCAACTTTGAGAAACCCCACCACTGCTCCCCGTCCGCTGTGGAGACAACACAAGTTTAATGATTATGGGATTCATCTGTTGACACTTTGCAGCTGATGTCATTAAAATTCCCTGGGGATGTGATGCTAACTGTAGGCACTGCTCTGTCTGAAGCGCTGTTAGACTTTAATCTGAGCTTTATTTTAACACACTCTGACCAGAAAGAACTGACTCAGCTGGAACTACAACATCTGAGCTGATTTCAACCCGTCTTAAAACTTTCATGACAGTGTTTGCTCATGTGTGCATTGTGTCACTACGGCAACTCCTAAACATTGCACCATTAGAGATGCATGTAGAACACCCCCAGAGTGAGTCACTGCAAAGAATTGTCAGTTTCTGTTCTACCACACAATGAGATGATTGTTCAAAGTATCAATTGTACTGTTACATCTCTAACTAAAATAGCTGTAAGGAATGTTCCAGTAGTGGTATCGGACATCTGTGATGATAATGAAAAATGTACAGGATGAGCCAATATAATGGTTCGACATAATAAACGATGTACCGTATTTTCCACACTATTAGGTGCTCTGGATTATAAGGCGCACTGTCATTAAATGGTCTATTTTCGAACTTTTTCACAAATAAACCGCACTGGACTTTAAATGAAACACAACAGTGTGATGGGTGAGTGGTTTTGTTTGTTTGTTCGTTCACGGTGACTCTGGGCTTTGTTCAGTTGTGGCGTGTAGGGAGGTGCTGTCTGGGACCAACGGATTGTCGGCGTGTTTGCAGTGACTCAGTTGTTCAGTCGTGTCTAGAAGTGGCACATTGGACTCGCTTTTTCGGTTCGTTCCTCCGTTCCGTTCCTCGTCGGCGTGGAGTGATGAGTGTGTCTGTGGGTGTTTTTCGCTGTGCGGTCGCTGTCTGCTCCGTGTGTGTTTGCGGCTTTGTAGTTTACTGAAGTCGTGCTGGGACACCCGAGTGGATTCGTGTATAGGACGCTCTGGATTGCGGGGCGCGCGGTCGTTTTTTGATGGTGATAGCCCGGAAAATACGGTAATAAGTAGGGGTGTGCAAAATATTAAAATATTGATATATCGTATTGTTTAATGTGATGATACAGTATTGATACCGTGGGCTGCTGTATCGATATATCACCAAGAGTATTTTTTGGTATATTTTACTAAATTATTTTGTTACAGCCACAGTTTTGTTGCTTGTTTAGAGGAAATAAATTTGATATTTTCACTGTTTTGATGATTTAAAATGGGCATGTTTTGTAACTTTGCACAGGAAGTGGTTTAGCAAAGACTTTTAGTATCACAGCCATGATTTAGCTTTTGTTTTTATTGAACCGTATCGAATCGATTTGAAATATATCTTATTGAATTGAAAGCTCACTGTATCGAGAAATGTATCGTATCGGCAACTTCTTAATGATACCCAGCACTAGTAACAAGTAGGGATGTAACAATAACCGAAATATCGTGATATTGTATCGTCAAAGTTCTCACAGTAATATCGTGGACCATCACAACAAGTCTCTTTGCTTAAATTAAGAGTTATGGTGCAGCAATAGCCAAAAAAAAAGACAGAGGGAACTACATAGACCATGATCCTTTGCTCCCTTTCAGTGCAGACGACAAGAAGAAATAACAGTTCTAACACTTTTAAGTTTTAGTTCTTTGGATTAAGTCTTGTCAAGGCATTTTAAGAGGAAAAAGTAGCGTATTAACAGTTTTAGCTGTTTAGTCTCCACAAAATATCGCAATAAATATCGTACAATGAGATGTATATCGTGAAAATATCGTGCCAAGAGATATGGATATTGTTATATCCCTCCTCCATATCATGAGCTTTCACATGATATCACAATAAATATCGTACCGTGAGGTTCATACCGTGACGATATCGTATCGTGAGACTTGGATAGTGTTACACCCCTAATAATAAGACTATTTACTATTTACTGGCTGTAGATGGCCCTAAACGTTTCATAATGTTAGAGCAGGGGTGTCAAACTCATTTTGGTCCGGGGGCCGAATCCAACCGACTTTGATCCCAAAGGGGCCGGATCAGAAATCTCATGTCATATAAACCCCAAAAACAGCAATAAGTTCAAATATTTGTGCAGAAAAACCCAAATCTATTACAGAAATCTTTTTTAACTGATGAACTGTTTCTTTTACAAAATATTATAATATTATGTACAAACCTGAAACTTTAAGATAAATGCAATTTCAACACAATGTTTTAACATGAACTTGTATTCAAATACGAATTCAATTTTTCTTGGAAAATCCTGCACTCGGCTCCACTTTTCTCATTTTTGACATTTTTCTGATGAGGGTGTCATGGTCAACAGTCAAAACGATCGTCCTTTAAGAGCGTTTGGAAAGAGACAAGTCTTCATTTGTGCTGCTCTGGTGGGGGGGGCCACGTACAGAGACACTGGAGATGCTGTTATGCTAAGCACCACAGAAAATTACCAATATTTTAATAGAAAATACAATTAAAATATTTTAGTAGAAAATCAGCCAAGGGCCACATTAAAGGTCTTGGAGGGCCGGATCCGGCCCCCGGGCCTTATGTTTGACACCTGTGTGTTAGACGTTTTATCGATACTTTTGTAGTAGTTGTAAATACAAGAGCAGGGGTCTCCAACCTTTTTCCTCTGGTGAGGTCCTTTACAAAACGAAAATGCCAGAGAGCAAGAAATTGAGTATATTTAAGTGCCACAGCGAGCCTTAAATGAGGTACAGTCAGATACCAATAAAACATAAGCCATTATCCGTTTATTAGTGCACAAAGTTAGGCATCAAAATAATAAATGTACATTGGTAATAGGGATTTAATTGATCAAATTTTACTTATTCAGGACAATACATGTAATTCAGAAATCCTTTGACGAGCTACAGGATGGAGACGCCTGTACTAGAGTGATAAATAACAGCTACATAACACATTTGGGTCAGTTTTGTCTTGTGTTATGTTTGTTTAAATGAAATAAATACTGTGTTCAGTCTCTGCTCTATCTGCAGATACTTAAAGCTAAAGTGTCCACATCAAATCGGACAAACCGGGGCATTGTACAGCTCCTGGACCACAAACAGACGGCTCTTTGGTTGACTCTGACTCGCCCGGAATTACAAAATAAACATATTTTATAATTTTACCTCATGCAAGGACTAACACTGAATTGCTTTTATTTCAGAGGTGCTTTTTAATGACTTTTTATGTAAAACAACCTCATATTTTCATTGCTTAGTCATAACATAAACTCTTACCAGCTCGTCAAAACAATAATGTTTACTGCTTTTTATAAAGAAATAGATTTAATATTATGCAGAATTGAGTTTTCTGTTTCTGTTTCTCATGTGGTAAAAATAATTGCCCACTCCTGGTATCAGAACTGAGAAATCTGGACTGGTGCTGTTACCATATTTTCTTTTTTACCACTTTGGTCATTTTAATATATATTAGGGATGTAATAATATCCAAAACTCTCGGTACGAT
Source organism: Boleophthalmus pectinirostris (assembly GCF_026225935.1). Classification (NCBI taxonomy): domain Eukaryota; kingdom Metazoa; phylum Chordata; class Actinopteri; order Gobiiformes; family Gobiidae; genus Boleophthalmus; species Boleophthalmus pectinirostris. The sequence continues at coordinate 33,152,779 of NW_026571175.1, forward strand.
ACTTTCACAATATACATTTCACGGTACGATATTTATTGCGATATTTTGTGAAGTGTAACAAAATGGTGAATAATATGCACTTTTTCTTTTTAAAATGCCTTGACAAGACTAGTAATAACAGCGTTTTCTTTATAGCCTCGCCCTTAAACAGAGCAAAGGATCATGGTCTATGTAGTTCTGTTTTTTTTAGCTATTGCTGCACCATCACTTTTCATTAAAGCAAAGAGACTTGTAATTGACCATGATATTATTGTGAGACTTTTGACGAAACGATATCACGATATTTTGGTTACTGTTACATCTCTAATACTTTGAGGGTCGAGATTTTTTTTTTTTTTTGGGTCGCCCTTGGGATCTGCATGTAGGTCTGCGATGTACATGTACATACATCGCTGCGTACCCCACTCCTCACTTTTTCCGAAGCCTTGCCTAACCAGTTTTCTGTGGGAAACACTGATTACTGTTTTTCCTTGTTTATTCTGAAAAATCAACAGTGAGCCTTATAATCCGGTGCACCTTATGTATTAATTCTGGTTGTGCTTACTGGCCTCACACTGATTTTCACATATATTCCACTGAGTCATGTTCTTTACTCCAACAGAAGTTGAACCCCATCAGCGCACAAGGAGTGGCATGTTTTTTTTTGTTTTTTTTTTTAATCACTTATAGTTTAAGCCATGTTGATTTAAGTTTTGTTTCTATAAAACATAAACAAATGTGCGCAAAGCTGCATTAAACACATCATTACTCTTATTATTACTGTATATTTGAGTTCCACTCATGGGAAATAAACAAGTCAAGTCTCAAGTGTCGTCCGTTTGTGCCGCTTAATGCACCTTATAATCTTATACTGTATCATCACATCAAATGATATATTTTTGCACGCACCTAGTTTGCATTATTTCACAAACCTGTTTTTTGGCATATAACATTTCAAAATATCAAACTCAAGCATAGATGAAGTTTTGTTTTCAGTACCCATTTTTCCTAGCCAGGCTGGCGCCACCTAGTGCCTCCACTCAATTTCATTTCTCTCCAGCGACTAGGTCAGGAATCGGAACACACAAAAACCCCAGAAGTGTGAGTTCGGGCACCAGCCAATCAGCGAAGAGCCATACATTGTGTGTTGGCAACGATTCCCGAGATTGAGGATTTAAAGCCGGAATAAAGAGAATGTTTGGTGAATTTTATCAAGGGGAAAGACGTTATTGCCCTTCTTCCTACGGGATTTGGGAAAAGTTTAATATACCAGTTATCCCCATTAGTGGCGCTTTACATACGTCACGAAAAAATAGCAGCGATTGGTTAAATAAAAAAGTACCTTCCTACTGTCGAGCGAACGAATCCTAATACTGCGAGATCAGACGGTTTGTACGAAGTGAAACCGGCTCATGAATCAGGCTAATAATCTGGGGCCTTATGTATGAAAATAGACAAGAGAACTCAACATTATTGATATAGGCGAGTTTCATTGTTGACAAAAGCGCGCGTTGCATGCTGGGAATTATTTTGGTCGGCGGCAAGAAACACTAATTCAACATAACGGACGGAGCGAGAAAGCACGTAAAGGGTATTGATCCCGGTTATTTATCCACTCTAACAGCAGAGGACCCAAGACCATTTGACCAGAAATTGGACATAAGCATCGATGGACGACAAATCACCCTTTTCAACCCCGACAAAAGGTGGACCAAACCAAATTTCTGGTCAGAATCACCAACTACCTGGACAAATATTCACTTCGGCGATATCCACAATGACTTGGTGGAAACTCCTGGGCCATTCACAGCAGAAAAGATGAAAACCTCCAAGAGTCTCGATGTGTTGTTGAACTTGTTGGAGTCCACGGTTTGTTAGGATCTTCTACGTTTGCTCTGCGAATGTTTGAAAGCCGTTTAATTCACCGTTAGCGGTTCTTTTCACTCAGAATACGAAAAAGACATTTTCCTTCTTCCGTGCTTCTATTTGTGCATCCGATAATGCAGCAGGAATTTACCATTATCGGGGATAAATACGTGACGTTACGCACTGTGTTTGACCACTATCGTGTTTCTTGCCTCCGACCAAAATATTTCCCAGCATGCAACTTTTAATAACAATGACGTCAGCTGAAACTCGCCTATTGGGCCTTATAGTCCGAAAAATACGGTAATACTAATTGTCCAGAGAGACAACGATCACTCAACAATAAAATATCCTCATTAATGTTCAATAATGGTCACACATTTATTTTGTGATTTAAAAATAACGTCTATTGGCTCAGGTCGCAAAGTTTTATTACTTTTAAAATATGGGTCCCAAAAAAAAAAAAGGTTTGGAAACACACATAGAATATATTGTCATTTTTACAGGGAAAACTTCTTCTATTTAATGCAGCCAAACTCCAGCACAAAAGGTGAGCGCAGATTTGAAAAAGAACAGTCTCTCCCTGTGAGCGTCTCATGACTCATTCTCTCTGCCCTTAAACCCACTCGCTCAGGACTGTGACACTAACACTGACCTGAACTGTGAGCCAGCAAGACACAGGAGCCCGGCGCAGGTATGTCCAGAGGGGAGGGCTCAGAATACTGCACTATTTTTGGACTCAGATAATTAAGAAGACAATATTTTGTGCATCCGAAATGTCCCAAACGTCCTGGTTAATGAGGTTCAAATACGGCACAAAGAATTCAAAGTTAAAGGTGTAAAACTACAATCTTTTTAGAGTTATATTGTCCAGCTCCATAACATTAAAACGCCAATATGTTATAATGTTGTTTCCTTATCACAGACAGACCTGGAGTTGTGTTTTGTTTTGTGGTTTAACAAAGACTTTTAGTATCACAGCCATGATTTAGCCTTTATTTTTTATTGAACCTTAGAGAATCGATTTGAAATATATCGTATAGTATCGAAAGCTCACTGTATCGAGATATGCATCATATTGAGGCCTCTGTATCAAGATATATATATCGTATCGTGGCCTATGTATCGAGATAAGCATCGTATTGTGGCCTGTGTATCGAGATATGAATCGTATTGTGGCCTCTATATTGAGATATGCATAGTATTGTGGCCTATGTATCGAGATATGCATCGTATCGTGGCCTCTGTATCGAGATATGTAACGTATCGTGGCCTCTGTATCGAGATATATATATCGTATCGTGGCCTATGTATCGATGTATGTATTGTATCGTGGCCTATGTATCGAGATAAGCATCGTATTGTGGCCTGTGTATCGAGGTATATCTCATATCGTGGCCTATGTATCGAGATATGCATCGTATCGTGGCCTCTGTATCGAGATATGTATCGTATCGTGGCCTCTGTATCGAGATATGTATCGTATCGTGGCCTATGTATCGAGGTATGTATCGTATCGTGGCCTATGTATCGAGATAAGCATCGTATTGTGGCCTGTGTATCGAGGTATATCTCATATCGTGGCCTATGTATCGAGATATGCATCGTATCGTGGCCTCTGTATCGAGATATGTAACGTATCGTGGCCTCTGTATCGAGATATATATATCGTATCGTGGCCTATGTATCGATGTATGTATTGTATCGTGGCCTATGTATCGAGATATGCATCGTATCGTGGCCTGTGTATCCACATATGCATCATATCGTGGTCTATGTATCGAGATATGCATCGTATCGTGGCCTATGTATCGAGATATGCATTGTATCGTGGCCTATGTATCGAGATATGAATTGTATCGTGGCCTATGTATCGAGATATGAATTGTATCGTGGCCTGTGTATCGAGATATGCATCGGATCGTGGCCTATGTATCGAGATATGCGTCGGATCGTGGCCTATGTATCGAGATATGCATCGTATCGTGGCATATGTATCGAGATATGTATCGTATCGTGGCCTCTGTATCGAGATATATATAGTATCGTGGCATATGTATCGAGATATGTATCGTATCGTGGCCTCTGTATCGAGATATATAACGTATCGTGGCGTCTGTATCGAGATATGTAACGTATCATGGCCTATGTATTGAGATATGCATCGTATTGGCAACTTCTTAATAATACTCAGCCCTACTGTTTTTATTTGCCTTCTGTTTGCTGTTTTTATGCTGTTTGTATTGTTCTTTGTGGCTTGTAGAGCACCTTGTCAACCTTGTTTTCTAAGTGCTTTATGAATAAAGATTTATTATTATTATTTATTATTAGAAAAGTTTTACTTAGACACGTGTGAATGAAGCAAAAATACAACTGTTTTTGATGAGTCAAACAAACAAAATGATCAGGATGTTTTCCAGTGCGGTTGTGACGTACCCGTGGCCTTCTCCATCTTTCATGAGGTACAGCTGGTGCTTCTGTGTCTGCAGTTTGGAAGCACTTGTGATGGGAGCTGTCAGCTGCTGGGCCTGGGGACAGACGGACAGAGAGACATTCATAATTCACGGTGTTAGAATAACTTTATTTATACAAATCCAAACCCACTTTATTTATACAGCACATTTAACAAACAAGGCAGTTTCCAAAGTGCTGCACAGGGATCAGAAAATTGGCACAACTAAAAAATAAATTGCTAAAATTTTGATCATACCAGTACTAAAAAAATAAAACCAGTAAAAATCAAATAAAAGCAAAACCATAAAAATCTGAAAATAGCAATAAATAAGTAAAACAAATAAATTTAAAAAATAAAAAACACAGAGGACCAGAGAATAAAAGTGGGTTTTAAGACAAGACTTAAAACACAAAATCATTTAAGTATCAAAAATAAATATTCATACTACACGATACTCAGAGGTGGGTAGTACTCAAGTTACATTTACTTGAGTAGCTTTTAAACTTTTAAATATATATACACACGTTATATTTAAAATGAAAAAAAGTGGTAGAAATAAAGAAAAAAAAAACACTGAATGAGATGGTATGTCCAAACTTTTGACTTTAGTGTATATAATTTTTTTATTGAAATAACAGTACTCTTACTTAGATAATTTTTTTTTTTTGTATTTTCTTGAATCATTACATTTTGTACTTTTACTTGCAATTTTACTTAAATTTATTTGACCTTTATTTACATATACTTACTTGGTATTTTATTTATACTTACTTGCACTTTGACTGATATTTACTTGCACTTTTACTGAAATATTTACTTGTACTTTACTTATATTTACTTGTACTTTTACATAAATATGAATTTGTACTTTAACTTAAATATTTACTTGAACTTTACTTATATTTACTTGTACATTTAAATATTTACTTGTAATTTTCCTTAAATATTTACTTGTACTAATAGTTACTTGTACTTACTTACCTTTATACTTATTGTACTTTACTAATATTTACTTGTACTTTTACTTAAATATTTACTTGTACTTATAGTTACTTGTACTTACTTACCTTTATACTTACTTGTACTTTACTTATATTTACTTGCAGTTTTACTTAAATATTTACTTGTAATCATATTTGTAAATACTTGTACTTACTTACCTTTAAACTTACTTGAACTTTACATATTTACACTTGTACTTTTACTTAAATATTTACTTGTACTTATAGTTATGTGTACTTACTTACCTTTAAACTAACTTGTAATTTTACTTAAATATTTACTTGTACTTATACTTGTACTTTACTTGCACTTTTACTTAAATATTTATTACTTGTACTTATACTTGTAATTACTTGTACTTTACTTATATTTACTTGCAGTTTTACTTAAATATTTACTTGTACTTATACTTAGTTGTACATACTTACCTTTAAAGTTACTTGTACTTTACCTATGTTTCCTTGTACTTTTAGTTAAATATTTACTTGTACTTATACTTAGTTGTACTTACTTACCTTTAAACTTACTTGTTTACTTTTACTTGTACTTTTACTTAAATATTTACTTGTACTTATAGTTATGTGTACTTACTTACTTTAAACTAACTGTAATTTTACTTAAATATTTACTTGTACTTATACTTGTACTTTACTTGCACTTTTACTTAAATATTTATTACTTGTACTTATACTTGTAATTACTTGTACTTTACTTATATTTACTTGCAGTTTTACTTAAATATTTACTTGTACTTATACTTAGTTGTACATACTTACCTTTAAAGTTACTTGTACTTTACCTATGTTTCCTTGTACTTTTAGTTAAATATTTACTTGTACTTATACTTAGTTGTACTTACTTACCTTTAAAGTTGCTTGTACTTAACCTATGTTTACTTGTACTTTTAGTTACTTGTACTTATGTTGTACTTACTTACCTTTAAAGTTGCTTGTACTTAACCTATGTTTACTTGTACTTTTAGTTAAATATTTACTTGTTTACTGTACTTACTTGTTGACTTAACCTATGTTTACTTGTACTTTTAGTTAAATAGTTTTGAAGTGACGTACAATACTCGCTCTACCCACCTCTGATTACGACAGTGACGTACAGTGAAGGATGAAAAAACGCAGTTGCTGTTATGTTTGTATATAGTACAGATATAGTAGGTTGTCCCCGCAGGGCTGCCGTAGATTGACACTTCTAACAGGACGTCAGGCTGTAAACTAAAGTCACATTACACAACATGTCAACACAGAAAAACGCGCTGTACTTTTAACGCTCAGAGGTTTGTCAGTGTGGTTCACGCGGAGCCAGTTACAGATGTACTGCGGTTCACTTTTCGCGGCCTCGCTGTTTCGCGGATGATTTTTAGTGCAATTTTTTACAGTGTATGAGCGTGCACTGTGTTCCTCCCCCTGCGTCCTGATTGGCTAAGAGACTGCAGACCACTGTCAATCAATCTCCTCCGTGCCGTGTCTCCTGTACAGTTCAGAATGTGTTCAGCTTGACAGATTTACATAAATGTTCGCTCTCTAGCAGTGTGATTTTGAAGTGCTGTGTGTTTGCGAGTTTTCTCCCCGACAAAACCCACAATGTCGACGAAATGTTCTGCACCGACAAAGGCTCCTGCGGTCGCACCCGTGAGGCGGAGGAAGATGCAAACCATCGCACAAAAAGATGGACTTCTGGACACGCTGAAGGAAGGGAGAAGTTACGCGGCTGTAGCAGAGTCCTGCACCGGGGTCGAGTACGGGTAAATAGTGGCAGAAACGGGCGGGTTTCAAAGTTCTGGAATTTTACGGGTGAGTAGTGATTACACACGGGCAGGTCAGGACTAAACCAGGACTAAACGAGGACTACACCAGAACTAAACCAGGACTAAACCGGGACTTAAGGGAGAGAACACAGAAGCAGAGTGTCCACAAACGCAATCGGGCCGCGCTTACCTCTGTGAGGTGCGGAGCTGAGCCGGTCCTTTCTCCTGTGATCACCTCCGAGTCCGTCCCGACAGTGAGTCCTGGTTAAGTCCTGGTTCAGTCCTGGTTTAGTCCTAGTTTAGTCCTGGTTTAGTCCCGTTTTAGTCCTGTTTTTTAGTCCCGTTTTCCTCCTCCTTTTTAGTCCCGTTTTAGTCCTGTTTTAGTCCCGTTTTAGTCCTTTTAGTCCTAGTTCAGTCCTGGTTTAATCCTCCTCTTCAGTCCTGGAATCAGTCCCGGTTTAGTCCTGGTTTAGTCCTAGTTTAGTCCTAGTTTAGTCCTGGTTTAGTCGTGGTTTAGTCCCGTTTTAGTCCCGTTTTAGTCCTAGTTCAGTTCTGGTTTTGTCCTCCTCTTCAGTCCTGAAATCAGTCCTGGTTTAGTCCTGGTTTAGTCCTAGTTTAGTCCTGGTTTAGTCCTGGTTCAGTCCTGGTTCAGTCCTGGTTTAGTCCTGGTTTAGTCATGGTTCAGTCCGTAAAAATTTGACATTATCTCAGGTTGACGGGCGGGTGCGGTGTTGTACTGCGCGGGTACAGGTCTCCAAAACTGGCCCCGTGCAGGACTCTGCGCTGTCGGGCTCCAGTACGGAATAAATAAATCTTCGGTTCGTTACATAAAGAAGGAGGAAAATAACAAAAGGACGACAGCAGCAATAAGTTTTAAGAAGGAAGTAAAAAGTGTTGTAAATGTCCTGTGTGAGAAAAGTGTATAAAGTTTGTGCTGAGGAGTTTTACAGCCTTAAAACAGATAAAATAATTGTAAAATATAAAGTTGACTACTTTGCGCGGGTTATTTTTAGAACATAACACCCACGATAAACAAGGGGCCGCTGTAAACCAAGTAGTTTACAAGCGAAGCAGACTGTAGTCGTGTATAAAGTGGGCATTTAAAGGTAAGGCACTGATTCATTTTTACCTGATTTTTACTGATTTGCCTTCGAAGACAATACAAAACTTTATAATTAGATGCAGACAGAACACAACAGACTTATTTTGACCTCAATAGACAGTGTTGGGGAGTAACAGATTACATGTACCAGAGTTACGTAATCAGAGTACAAATTATGAGTAACTGTATTCAGTTACAGTTACTGTTTCAGTGAGTGGTAATTGGATTACAGTTACTTTGTTGGAATAAATGGATTACATGGTGGTATTTTAATGTTTTCACATTTTGGGCTATAGTGGTAATTCCACTCATTGCCGGAAACTAAACTAGAACTAAACTAGATCTAAACCAGGTCTAAACCAGGACTAAAACCAGGTCTAAACTAGAACTAAACCAGGTCTAAATCAGGACTAAACCAGGACTAAAACCAGGTCTAAACTAGAACTAAACCAGGTCTAAACCAGGACTAAAACCAGGTCTAAACTGGAACTCAAACCAGGACTAAAACCAGGTCTAAACTAGAACTAAACCAGGTCTAAACCAGGACTAAACTAGAACTAAACCAGGTCTAAACCAGGACTAAAACAGGACTAAAACCAGGTCTAAACTAGATCTAAACCAGGTCTAAAACAGCTCTAAATTCAGGTCTAAACCAGGACTAAAACCAGGTCTAAACTAGATCTAAACCAGGACTAATACCAGGTCTAAACTAGATCTAAACCAGGACTAAAACCAAGTCTAAACTAGATCTAAACCAGGACTAAAACCAGGTCTAAACTAAATCTAAACCAGGACTAAAACCAGGTCTAAACTAGATCTAAACCAGGACTAAAACCAAGTCTAAACCATCCTAGTCTTTGTTACTCTACAGTAAATCAAGTAATCCAAAGTATTCAGATTACATTACTCACTTTAAGTAATTTCATGGATTCTGTTACAAACTACATTTTGGTGTGTGTAATCTGTAATCTGTAGGGGATTACATTTTAAAAGTCACCTTCCCAACACTGATTATAGAAGATTTCTCTACTGGTGAAAGACTCATTTTCCTCAAATACATAGGGGAAAAAATCAAGAACAGGCCCTTTAATCGATTAAAAAGTTTAAACGAGATGAACAAACTTGTCTAATCTGGGGTGTAGTTAAATTAGAAATGCACACAGCGGTTTTACAAGGACCTCGAGCGTGTAACCGCACCAGTAACGCCAGTTTTGCTCTACCATAAAAGTATGTTCACTTATGATAAATACTTCCATAAATGGGAAGTTTATGCTGCTGAACATTCCCCAAACTCCTACTCCTGCTTTTTGTTTATTATAGTAGAAATTTACTGAAGTTTGGCGCCCTCTGCTGGTACAAATATTGTTAGCAGGCTTTAAGGGAAGTGTTTACAAATGAGTGAGCGATTTTTGAAGCTCATAAACTTAAATTAGCGCAGTTTGTGCCCTTAATGCTATAATAAAAGTATGGAGAATAGAGTTTTGGTTCCACATAATGTTCTATTTTAGGCGTTTTGGAGAGAGGCTCGACTAAAATTACACCTGAGACTAAATCAGGTTCAGATTCTGATCTATAATACTGCTTTGCTTTGGAGATACTTGGACTTAGACAAACTTTATTGATCCACAAGGGAGATTATTTGGACACAGTAGCTCACACATCACAATATAATATAATAATAACAAAGGGATGGTGTATCAGTTTGGCCTATTGCATTTTGTTGATGGTCTTATATGTTATAAACCAATAGGCGAGTTTCAGCTGACGTCATTGTTATTAAAAGCCCACGTTGCTGCTGGGAAATATTTTGGTCGGAGGCAAGAAACAGGATAGTGGTCAAACACAGTGTGTAACCTCGCGTATTTATCCCCGATAATGGTAAATTCCTGCTGCATTATCGGATGCACAAATAGAAGCACGGAAGAAGGAAAATGTCTTTTTCGTATTCTGAGTGAAAAGAACCGCTAACGGTGAATTAAACGCCTTTCAAACATTCGCAGAGCAAACGTAGAAGATCCTAACAAACCGTGGACTCCAACAAGTTCAACAACACATCGAGACTCTTGGAGGTTTTCATCTTTTCTGCTGTGAATGGCCCAGGAGTTTCCACCAAGTCATTGTGGATATCACCAAAGTGAATATTTGTCCAGGTAGTTGGAGATTCTGACCAGAAATTTGGTTTGGTCCACCTTTTGTAGAGGTTGAAAAGGGTGATTTGTCGTCCGTTGATGCTTATGACCAATTTCTGGTCAAATCGTCTTCAGTCCTCTGCCGTTAAGAGTGGATAAATAACCGGGATCAATACCCTTTACGTGCTTTCTCGCTCCGTCCATCGTGTTGAATTAGTGTTTCTTGCCGCCGACCAAAATAATTCCCAGCATGCAACGCGCGCTTTTGTCAACAATGAAACTCACTTATAAAATGACACAATAATAAAACAAATTCATTCAATTCATTCTTGTACAGACGTTCTGGTCAGGGCCTGTTGGTCATTTGAGCTGCGCATCGGGTGAAATCCTCCACGGCTTTTATTGATCAGGAGAAATGCACTACACTGTACAACTGCCATTTCCAACTATGACGCCCGTCTCAGCCTCACTATCCTCCAAATACAGTTGTTTAGATGACTACAATAGACCAAAATATAAATATAAATAAATATAAACAAATAAAGACATAAAAGAAAATTGTAAATTTCATGTGGTTTGTGATTCCATGTTAGCAACAAATTATAAATTAAATAACTTAACTTTTCATTTATTGTTCAGTTTAATTTTTTTATTTATGTCTATTCTTTTCTCTCTCTTTTTTTTTTTTTTTTGCATTTTTACCAAATATTAAAAAATCTTCTAAACACAATAAAAATGCTGTGAATAAAATACTGAACTTGGATTAAACTTTAAATTTTCTTAACTTTTTCCTAATTTTCTTAACATTTGGCTGCTAGAAATTGCAAATTGAGAATGTTGTTAATAATCTAAACTCCATTTTAATATATCTTTGCAAATTTACTTGCAAACTTAGGTGTGATGCTAACTGGAGGCACTGCTCGGTCTGAGGCTTGTTAGACTTCAATCTGAAATCTAATTTAACATATATAACATTAAATTTAATCTGACCGGAAAGAACGGTCTTAACTGGAACCACAACAGATGAAATGATTTTGACAGCTTTTCAGTTCATCACTTTCACATTTTTATTGATAAATCAAACCTGAACAGAACCATGAACGCTCGTATCGATCACAGACTCCGGAAAACATGCGGTTTAAATCCATTTTGTATTTTTTCTTGAGTTTTCAGACAATCTTAAAACTTATTTGACACGGTTTGCTAATGTGTGTATTGTGTAGGACGGGGGATCATTCAGAAGTTGCCGATAAATCTCTCGATACACAGGCCTCGATACGATACATCTCTCAATACGATACATCTCTCGATACACAGGCCTCGATACAATACATCTCTCGATACGATACATCTCTCGATACACAGGCCTCGATACGATACATCTCTCGATACACAGGCCTCGATACGATACATCTCTCGATACACAGGCCTCGATACGATACATCTCTCGATACACAGGCCTCGATACGATACATCTCTCGATACATAGGCCTCGATACGATACATCTCTCGATACACAGGCCTCGATACATCTCTCGATACACAGGCCTCGATACGATACATATCTCGATACATGGGCCTCGATACGATACATCTCTCGATACACAGGCCTCGATACGATACATCTCTCGATACACAGGCCTCGATACGATACATATCTCGATACACAGGCCTCGATACGATACATCTCTCGATACACAGGCCTCGATACGATACATCTCTCGATACACAGGCCTCGATACGATACATCTCTCGATACGATACATCTCTCGATACACAGGCCTCGATACGATACATCTCTCGATACACAGGCCTCGATACGATACATCTCTCGATACAGTGAGCTTATGTTTCGATACGATTCAATTAAATATAAAGGTTAAATCATGGCTGTGATACTAAAAGTCTTTGTCAAACCACTTCTTGTCCAAAGTTCATATGAAACACAAACATTTTAATCATCAAAACAGTGAAAATGTCAAATGTGTCGCATAAATGAGTTTCTTTCCTCTAAACATTCAACAAAACTGTAGCGCTGTAACAAAATAATTTAGTAAAAAAAGTATCAATCCCATAACTGACCTTCGCAGAGGCTTTCCCCAGCTCGTCCAGCACTGTGGCGATGTTTTCTTGGAGATCGGGTCTATAAAAAAAGAGCAGACGCACTTTTAACTCAGCCTTTGGAAATCTGACTGACAGCGCATAAACAAACGCTCCACAGCTATAATGGCCTCCAGTGAACGCCGGCTCTCATACTCCATTACATGCCGGTCTGCAGATGGCCTCAGGGTGTGTCCTAATCCACTCTGAGAGCTTACTGGACGTAGGATTTTCTGCTTGGAGCATCAACAACAATCCCGGCATGATGAACATGATTTTCTAGTGACATTTAAGCAATAAAATACAACAATATGCACGTATTAATGCATATAAAGGCTGCATAGTGGTTAAAGAGAGCTGTACTGGTGTAGAAAATGGGGGAAAATGACAACAAAATGCAGATTGAAGTGGTTGTATGGATATAGTTCGAGAAATCACAAGCCTTGGTGTTAGTATTATTGATTAAGTTCAACATTTTGTAGATTTTAAAGATTTTATGGATTATATTGGCTCCTACTTTAATCAGAAAGAGGGACATGACTATCTAAAAACAAATATTACAATAACAGTAGTGTGTGATTTAGGAAAACTGAGAATTTTGTGGTTAAACTCGGGGGTGTGCAGTCAGGTTACTCAAAAAAATCTAAAATTATCGCGTGTCAAAAGTATAATTAAATAGTTTTGAATTATATCCAAATAATCTTGTTTTCTTTCTTGATGTATATTCAGTGTTGGGGAGTAACAGATTACATGTACCAGAGTTATGTAATCAGAGTACAAATTATGAGTAACTGTATTCAGTTACAGTTACTGTTTCAGTGAGTGGTAATTGGATTATAGTTACTTTGTTGAAATAAATGGATTACATGGTGGTATTTTCCTGTTTTTACATTTTGGGTTAAATCAGGACTAAACCAGGACTAAACCAGGACTAAACCAGGTCTAAACCAGGTCTAAACCAGGACTAAACCAGGTCTAAACCAGGACTAAACTAGGTCTAAACCAGGACTAAACCAGGACTAAACCAGGACTAAAACCAGGACTAAACCAGGACTAAACCAGATCTAAACCAGGACTAAAACAGGATTTAACAGGACTAAACCAGGACTAAACCAGGACTAAACCAGGTCTAAACCAGGTCTAAACCAGATATAAACCAGATATAAACCAGGTCTAAACCAGGTCTAAACTAGGTCTAAACCAGGACTAAACCAGGTATAAACCAGATCTAAACCAGGACTAAAACAGGATTTAACAGGACTAAACCATGTTGTGTGGACCGTGTCTCCTCGTCTTCTATCAATAATATTTTTAATTTGGTAAAGTCTGTTTAATTAATTTGGTAAGTAAAGTCTGGGCTTTTTATTTTCTTTTAGCAGATAAAACATCTTACTTTACGATTTCCTCGTCTTTGCTTCTCTACAGCAAATCAAGTAATCCAAAGTATTCAGATTACATTACTCACTTTAAGTAATTTAATGGATTCCGTTACAAACTACATTTTTGTGTATGTAATCTGTAATCTGTAGGGGAATACATTTTAAAAATCACCTTCCCAACACTGTGTATAATAATAATTACATAGTAAAACTGTGCAATTAACAGAATTTTTATCGCTATTTAAATTTGTGTGTCAAATGATCTCCAAACTCATATAATCGAGTTGAAACGTTTAAGCTTAACAAAGTTTATTCGGGAATATTTTTTATATAAATAAGTATATTTAGTCAATTTTTTATATAGAGAGATTGAAGAACAGCTGGATATATAGATTATTTTGGATATATTTAAGTTTTTCTATGTGTTATTTGTGTGTTACTTGTGTGTTTCTTGTGTGTTTGTGGTTGTGTTGATTTTGTTGTTTTGATGCTTATTTGAATTTATATATCCTTCTGTCTCCCTACTGTATCTGTCTTTTGTTTTTGTGTGTATGAGGACCCCCTCGAAAACGAGATGGGGAAACATTTCAAGGGGCTTATCCTCCAAACAAATAAGTTAAATTCAAGTTATTTCATGTTCAAAGTATATTTTATTCATTTTATGGTTTATACATCGCAAAACCGCTCTAAGATACATATTTGTAGCCTATATTTATTTTCAATTTGAACGTTTTGCGTAAATTATCAATACCAAAGTGTGGTTTTGAGAGAGAAATGCTGAATAAATGCATTGTGTATCTAAAAAAATAATCGTTTGAACAATTGTGATTTCAATATTGACTAAAACCTGAAAATTATTTTTTTCCATAACCAAGCAGCTCGATTACAAAGATAACAACAGTCCTGAAGGCTCAGCTGGTGTAGGAGTACAAACGAAATTTTGTTTGTACAAAAAAGGTGTTAAATACAGTCCAATATAAAGAAATATTAATAAACTATCTGGTCTAGGCTTCTCTAATGTGACTCCAGAATGGCTCAGTATCCAGGAAATTAATCCAAATACAGTTGTTCAGATTAGACCGTAGACCAAAATATAAATATAAATAAATAAACAAACACATAAAAATAATGCCCTTTTAGAAAATGCATCTGGTATGTATCATTTATTGTTAGTTAAATATATGTGTTTATTTCTGTTCTTTTCATTTTTACACAGGTTTTTTTAATTTTCTAAAAGTACAAAACATGCAACAAATAAAATACTGATGAATATATTAATGTGAGCAAAGATAAATATACTAATTTGCAATATAGTTTGGATAAAAAGTGGCGTTATTGATTTGTTATCGACTAAATATTGACGTCCACTCCAAGTCAAGATATTTTGCTAATTTTTTTTGGAAACCAGGACTAAACCCAGGTCTAAAACTAGGTCTAAACTAGATCTAAACCAGGTCTAAACCAGGTCTAACACCAGGTTTAAACTGGATCTAAACCAGGTCTAAAACAGGTCTAAAGCAGGTCTAAAACCAGGTCTAAATGAGAGCTAAACCAGGTCTAAAGCAGGTCTAAAACCAGGTCTAAATGAGAGCTAAACCAGGTCTAAAACAGGTCTAAAACCAAGTCTAAACTAGACCTAAACCAGGTCTAAAATAAGGTCTAAACCAGGACTAAAACTAGGTCTAAACTAGATCTAAACCAGGTCTAAACTAGATCTAAACCAGGTCTAAAACAGGTCTAAAACCAGGTCTAAAACCAAGTCTTAAACCAGGTCAAAACCAGGTCTAAAACCAGGTCTAAACTAGGTTTAAAACAGGTCTAAAACCAGGTCTAAACTGGAGCTAAACCAGGTCTAAAATAAGGTCTAAACCAGGACTAAACCAGGACTAAACCAGGTCTAAACCAGGTCTAAACCAGGACTAAAACAGGACTAAAACCAGGTCTAAACCAGGTCTAAACTAGGTCTAAACTGGATCTAAATTAAATCTAAACCAGGTCTAAAACATCCTGTTTTAGTCCACTTCAAGTCAAGACATTTTGCTCATTTTATTTTTTATTTTTTGCAAATATCTCTAGATCCAATCCACAAACAGAAACAAAACACATATTCTGAAGAAGACTTTACGTGTCCTGACAACTAAAATGTATCAGAATTGTGAGATTATACATTTTAATCCAAGCAAAACAATGCAAATATTCACGCTAATTTCTTACCTTCCTGCTGATTTGCGACCAGTTACAAGAGTGTGATCCAAGATGGTAATTCTCTCAGGAAATAACTGGTTAATATCAAACGGGAACTGCATGATGAAGCTAAAAGAAACTCTAAAAAACCTACAACACTTTAATTAATCCACCGCAAAACCAAAACAAAGCAGCAAACGTTACACTAAATAGCTAAACTGCTAACTAGCCTTGCTCTCAAAAGGACTACAAAAGCAAACATTCGCGGGCACAAAAGTAGAATCTTGTAGTTCGCAGTAAAAAGGATAAATGTGAACTTTGACAGGTTAATCGCGGGGGAAATAACTGTTTTTTTAGAGGCACCTGCTGCAGTATTTTCATGTTCGGTGCAGCTCCATTGTGTCTGTCACTGTGGATGCGGCCCCCTCCCACTACCGTAATAGAGGGAATAAAAGTGCAAAACGATTCACTTTATCACGAAAATCACGCATAAACAACCATTATAACAAAAGTGGGACTGTAATAATTGTAAATATGTTTTTCACAATTGTAGTTTTAGTTGAAAAGTGTAAAAAAGCGACAGAAATTCACTTTGGTTTAAGAAAAATGGCAAACTGAATTTATCGCTATTATGTGGTTTACGGTAGTGTATGACGTCGCGAGGATCTCGGTTTCTAAACAAATCACGTCACTCTTTGCATCTGTTTTACAATTTTATCAAGAGTTTAAACTATTACATATTTATTAACATTTATAAACAGTGTTGGGGAGTAACAGATTACATGTACCGGAGTTACGTAATCAGAGTACAAATTATGAGTAACTGTATTCAGTTACAGTTACTGTTTCAGTGAGTAATTGGATTACAGTTACTTTGTTGAAATAAATGGATTACATGGAGGTATTTTCCTGTTTTCACATTTTGGGTTATATCCACTTTTCTTTTCTTTTCTTTTCTTTTTTTTTCTTTTCTCGGTGATTCCACTCATTGCCGGACACTAAACCAGGTCTAAAACCAGGTCTAATCTAGGTCGAAACCAAGACTAAACCAGGACTAAACCAGGACTAAACCAGGACTAAAACAGGACTAAAGCAGGACTAAAACCAGGTCTAAACCAGGACTAAACCAGGTCGAAACCAGGACTAAACTAGGTCAAAACCAGGACTAAACCAGGACTAAACCAAGTCTAAACCAGGTCTAAACTAGGTCGAAACCAAGACTAAACCAGGACTAAACCAGGACTAAAACAGGACTAAAGCAGGACTAAAACCAGGTCTAAACCAGGACTAAACCAGGTCGAAACCAGGACTAAACTAGGTCAAAACCAGGACTAAACCAAGTCTAAACCAGGACTAAACTAGGTCGAAACCAGAACTAAACCAGGACTAAACCAGGACTAAAGCAGGACTAAAACCAGGACTAAACTAGGCCTAAACCAGGTCTAAAACAGGATTTAATAAGACTAAATCATGCTGTGTGGACCGTGTTGGAGTATGTAATCTGTAATCTGTAGGGGAATACATTTTAAAAGTAACTTTCCCAACACTGCGCATAAACAACCATTATAACAAAAGTGGGACTGTGATAATTGTAGATATGTTTTTCACAATTGTAGTTTTGGTTGAAAAGTGTAAAAAAGTGACAGAAATTCACTTTGGTTTAAGAAAAAGCCCAAACTGAAGTCACCGCCATGATGTGGTTTACGGTAGTGTACGACGTCGCCAGGATCTCGGTTTCTAAACAAATCCCGTCACTATTTGCATCTGTTTTACAATTTTATCAAGAGTTTAAACTATTACATATTTATTAACATTTATAGATGTGTAGATTTAAATAAATAGAGGTCTTATTTTGTGCTATTAGACTGGTGTTGTTGTTGTTTCACCAGAGAGACTAATAATAATAGAAGATTACACAAAAACGTTCTTCTATTATTAATCTGTTTATATCTCTTTTTTTAATTTTATTTTTATTTTTTTATTATTAATCAATTCTAGTTTTTTACACATACATATATACACATATATATACATACATACATAGATACACAGATATGTGTTTATGGTCGTACAAACTAATAACAGTGTTAACAAAGGGACAAAATTTTATCGTTTATGATCATGCAAAACAAACAACAATGTAAATGAAAAGATAGAAGGTTTTTTTTTTTTTTTATGGTGGTACAACCTAATAATAATGTTAACAAAGGCGTAAAAGTTTATCGTTTATGATCTGTTTATATCTCTAAAGCTCAAAATGCTCTGTTCCACCTTGTGATGTCATGATGTCAGCTTTCAAAGTTAACAGTAGTTAAGCAGAGATGGACATTTCCACGGCTGAAATTATTCAAATGATTCTAGTGAAGGCGTGTGGAGTTTAAAAACAAGGTGGAACAATGTGGAGAGTTTTCTGTTTGAGAGAAGAATTCAGAATTCTGCCTAAATATGTGAATGAAATATATGTGTGAATGAAACAAAAAAACAGCAACTATGTTTTTGATGAGAATACAATATTATAATGTAGATCAGAAATAGTGTAATATCAGCCCATTAAACTTATTTATTTATTTATTTAATAGAGACAGTGCATATTAATGAACATCTACAACATTGCAGTGTAAATATGACAGATTATAGCAAAAATCCTAATTTCCATCTGTCGTCCCGATCTGCAGGTGACACCACAAATTTAACAGCAAAAACAATAAAAAGTGACAATAGCGACACTGATAATGATGACTGATAATAGGAGACTGTTCCTGAACTTGGTGAGTCTGACTGACTTTACAAACAAAGGTTGGAGCAAAGAATTTGACATAGCAGGAGGGATTTGTCAGGACATGTGTGTGATTTTAAGACTGAAAAAAAAAAAAAAAAAAACACCAAAAGAGGCTGTGGTACGTTCATGGTTCTATGTAAATGTCTATCTATGTGACTCGTGCAGGAGAAAGTAGAACACACCAGCACCCAGGCCCCACGCTGTTCTATAAAATTGGTGTTATGAACCGAACCACCACACGATGTCGCTGTTTTCAAAGAAACAACCAAGGCAAGCTGCTCTATTTTTTATTTTTTTTAAACTGTATGAAGGATTTCGATTTTTAAATGTCATAAACTTGACTCATCTGCGTCTCCAGATATGAAGCAGCCACTGTGTGTCAAATACAACTTTTTACAACTGAAATCCTGATTTATTATTAATGACAAAACAATGGACATGATGTCTCATTTATTTATAATATAATAGATTCTATTCACGCTTACATCACAAAACCAGGAAGATGTTTGCAAAGATGCAGTGACAACTTCCGGTGGGTTTTGTTCGCATTAGTAAATCTGACAAAATCTAGGAAAAATTAGAAAATGTCCCAGTTTTCTCCATGTCATTGTAGCATTCGGTTATGTTCAGCTAATCAACAATTACAGCCAGTTACAACCTGAGTTTTCATCATTTCCCCGCTGACACACAACTCCGAGCGCACTGAGTTCATGTGATTAGAAGAGATGAGGAATCATCTTGACGTCTGTAGTCTTCATTTTACCACTGATGACATTTACTACAATAGGTTTGACCGCAGTCGGTCAGTGAGCCCAGTGTCTGCAACTACACTGGAAGTTTTCATCACATGTTTCCAAACGTCTTCCTGGTTTGTGACGTAAGCGTGAATAGAGACGATTTGGTGTTTTGGTTCTCGAGAATTCACTCAGAAAGCAGAATGAGCCTTCAGTGCTGAAATCCATTTGTTTTAAACACAGGACTCTGATCTGAAACCAGCACCTGCAGCCAATCCTTCGTCAGTGCTAGTGCAGCCTCTGCAGCTCAGTGAGTGAGTTCTGGAGGTTCTGAGCTTCACATGACGCCTGAACATAAACTGAGAATGAGAAAAACGTGTGTGTGTCTCTGTCTGCAGGTTAAAGCTCTGGAGACACAGACTCAGTTGTGATTGTAGAACATTTTGGTCAATAATAACTGAACTTAAACAATGAAATGTCTTTTGAAACCACAGACTGTGCAAAGAAGTGGACTAAGTGAGTGTGACGTCACCCACAGGCAGTGTTGAGAAGGTGACTTTTAAAATGTAATCCCCTACAGATTACAGATTACATACACCAAAATGTAGTTTGTAATGTAATCCATTAAATTATTTAAAGTGAGTAATGTAATCTGAATACTTTGGATTACTTGATTTGCTGTAGAGAAGCAAAGACGAGGAAATCGTAAAGTAAGATGTTTTATCTATTAAAAGAAAATAAAAAGCCCAGACTTTACTTTTAATTAAACAGACTTTACCAAATTAAAAATATTATTGATAGAAGACGAGGAGACACGGTCCACACAACATGGTTTAGTCCTGTTAAATCCTGTTTTAGTCCTGGTTTAGATCTGGTTTAGACCTGGTTTAGTCCTGGTTTTAGTCCTGGTTTAGTCCTGGTTTTGGACCTGGTTTAGCCCAAAACGTGAAAACAGGAAAATACCACCATGTAATCCATTTATTTCAACAAAGTAACTGTAATCCAATTACCACTCACTGAAACAGTAACTGTAACTGAATACAGTTACTCATAATTTGTACTCTGATTATGTAACTCTGGTACATGTAATCTGTTACTCCCCAACACTTATTGGATTACAGTTACTTTGTTGAAATAAATGGATTACACGGCGGTGTTTTCCTGCTTCTTATTTTCTTTTATCAGATAAAACTTCTCATGTGAAGATGTCCTCGTCTTTGCTTCTCTACAGCAAATCAAGTAATCCAAAGTATTCAGATTACATTACTCACTTTAAGTAATTTAATGGATTCCGTTACAAACTACATTTTGGTGTATGTAATCTGTAATCTGTAATCTGTAGGGGATTACATTTTAAAAGTCACCTTCCCAACACTGTTTGCAGGTAGCAGTGGCTGTAGCGGAAGCATCTGTCACTGTCATGTAGGTCAAGTGAAGACTGCGGTTTTGGAAAGGTCTGGTGTGATGTAACGAGGCAGGTCAGACGGTGGTGAGCTGATTCAACCACTAGTTTCACTGTTAGTATCTCTTCAACTCTTTCCTACATGTTGCCTCAGCCATCTGGGTACTACTACTACTACTGCTACTACTACTTTTCCTACTACTCCTCTGCTGGTGCTACTAAACAGTGACAAACTTGTACACAGTTGCATAAGTCTGGCGTTTTCAGAAAGGCGTTGGTGCAGATGCGTGTCCTGGCAGGTCCCTGAATCACACGCTCACAGGCAAAAACATCCTCATGCTTTTTTTTTTTTTTTTTTTTTTAGACCTGCTTTACAAATGCGGGTCACACAGTGTAAACAGTAGAAAGACCTGCTCATTTTGTGTTTTTTTTTATTTTATTTTTTATTATTATTATTTATTTATTTTTGTTTTTATTTTTGTTTATTGTTTTTTATTTTTATTATTTTTTTATTTTATTATTATTTATTTTTTGTGTGTTTTTTTATTATTATTATTATTATTATTATTATTATTATTATTATTATTTTATTATTTTTTTTGTTTTTAATTTTTTATAATTTTTTATTTTATAATTTTTAAATTTTTTTATTTTTTGTTTTTTTAAATTATTTTTTTATTTTATTATATTTTATTTTAGTTTTATTATTTTTTATTGTTTTTTTATTTTTTATTCTTTTTTATTTTATTATTATTTTAATTTATTTTTTGTGTTTTTTATTATTATTTATTTATTTATTTTATTTTTATTGTTTTTATTTTTATTTTTTATTTTATTATTTTATTGTTTTTATTATTATTATTATTATTATTATTATTATTATTATTATTATTATTATTATTATTTAAATTTTACTCCTTTCTACATTGTATATACACACAGAAGACGTTAGAATTCTATAGTAAAGAGGAAAAAAAGGTGAAATTACTGTTAAATATTTTTCAGATTTGCTTTGTCAACACAGCTGTAAACCCTTGGCTTTCCCACACTGAGCTTCTTGATGACGTCTCCTGAAATGGTTTTCACTTCACACCTGTGTCATATCAGGGTCAAGAAATGTCAAAGCGTGAAAAGCGATGGTCAAAGCAAAGAGTATTCACTTCGCTTACGTCACAAAATCAGAAGACGTATGGAAACATGCGGGTAATGACTTGGCGATAGTATCTCTGACCAAATCTGGGGAAAACTGAGACAATGGTGCACTTTTTCTTCATCTATGTGTCATTGTATCCATTCTTTCTTCCTTCCTTTTATGCATTGTGTATTATAATTTGTCTAACTTAATAAAAAAGCTTCTGTAAGTGACACCGAAGATCCAATCAGAGTCTCGTTCTTCGTGGAAAAGCTTTGGCAGGTTGTGAAAACGCTGCTGCTGAATTCATAGTTTTATCACATTCATCAAGAAGTTTCCAAACGTCTTTCATGTGAACTTTGCCGTTTAACAAAGACTTTTAGTATCACAGCCATGATTTAGCCTTTATTGTTTATTGAACCGTATGGAATCGTTTTGAAATATATCGTATCGAATCAAAGGTGCACTGTATCGAGGTATGTATCGTATCGACAACTTCTTAATGATACTCAGCCCTAATCATGAATAGAGCCTGTTTCTACATTTTTAAATCTAAAACAATTTTTCCGTGTTAATTTATTTTATTGTTTACTACATACGTGTCATTTATATTTTTGAGTATATTTTTCAGTGAGAAGCTTCCGTAGAAATGACCATGGAAAACTAAACTTAAATCATGAACTGTTATTAAAAAGTTCTAATGATGATATAATACATACAAACTTGTGTCTATTTTCAATGTGTATGTGTTCTTGTTTTGTTACTGTTTGTTACATCCGGCCCTCCAAGCCATTTTCTGTGGCCCACAAGGGGTTAAAAGGTATAATTTATTATTATGTTGTGACTCTGTGCCGCTACTACATCTCCCACAATGCACCGCAGTTGTTTCCCGTGAAGTGACTGTATCTCGCCACGAAAACATGATCAAATCTCCCCAAAAATATCCAAGAAAAGAAAAATTGATGCAGAAGGGACGGCTTTTTCATGAAAGTTACTGAAGGAGTCATATGAATGTTTTAACTTAAACCTTTAAATCAAATCCAATCCACTTTAATTCTACAGCACATTTCATAAACAAAACAGTTTCCCAAGTGCTGCACAATACAGATAAAACATATCCAATAGAAATATAAAGTAAAGCTCTAATTAACTCTACTAATCCTCATTAAGACAATAAAACTAGTCAAATCAAATAAGAGCAAGAAGACCAGTAAATATTAAAAAGGTAAAAAAAAAAACACAAAAAAAAAAACAAAAAACATACAAATAAACAAAATAAATAAATATGAAATGAAAAATCAAATACAGACTTTACAGTTTTGTAACAGACTGATATTACAGTTACAGTAGCAGTTTGAACTTTACAACCGGCCCTTTGACGACAAACATGATCCAAATGAGGCCCTTGGTGAAAATGAGTTCGACACCACTGCTCTAGAGGGACTGTGTCTCTGGACTGGCCTGGGAAAACCTCGGGGTCCCCCTAGAGAAGCTGGAGGAAGTGTCTGGGATGAAGGAAGTTTGGGAGTCTCTGTTTAGACTGGCGCCCCCGCGACCCGACCTCGGCTAAGCGAAAGAAAATGGATGGATGACAGATAGTTTATCTAATGTCAAATATCTAATACAGGAGTCACCAACACGGCGTCTGCAGGCTGCAGGTCGCCCCCAAGGACGACACGAGTCGCCCGCACGCCGCGTCTAAAAACAGCACAACTCATTAGTGACCTGCATCTAAAATTAGTTTGATTCTGTTGTTATTCTTTTTTAATCACCCTTGCATTTATATAGATTTAAAAATGACAATATCTTAAAAATATGTTTGTTATACATGAAGTTTATATAAGTTATTACTGAAGTCACAGTGTTTGGTCCACAGAAACAAAGGGACAGTGTCAGCATCACCTCCAGTCTCTCTCTCTAAAACCTTCAAATCAGGCAAGAAATCTCGGGGTAATAATGGACTCAGACTTGAACTTTAACTGCCACATCAAATCAATAACATCTGCAGCATTTTACCATCTAAAAAACATAACAAAAATCAAAGGTTTACTGTCTAAATCAGACTTGGAGAAACTTATCCATGTGTTTGTCTCCAGTAGGTTAGATACTGTAATGTTCTGCTCACTGGTCTCTCCAAACGAGCTGTGAGATGCTGCAGAACATCCAGAACATCCAGAACATCCAGAACATCCAGAACGCTGCAGCTCGGTCCTGACTCGAACTAGGAAGTACGAGCACATAAGTCCTGTGCTCAGGTCTCTGCTCTGGCTCCTGTGGCTCAGAGACTTTAAAGCAGCTCTGTTTGTACAAGTGTCTCTATGGCCGAGAACCAAAGTCCATCTGTGACATGTTAGTGTCATATGAACATCTCACACTCTGAGGAGCTCAGGGACCAACTCCTGCTGGTGCCCAGAGTCACGACTAAACAAGGGGAGTCAGAGTTTCAGGTTCATGCAGCTAAAACCTGGAACAGTCTGAACATGTGAGACAGACTCTTCTGTGACGCTGTTTAAATCCAGACTCAAAACATTTCTGTTTAACTGTGCAAATAACTGAAAGGTTTTCATTCTGCACTCTTCTCTCCAATTTATGTCTCTCTTTTTTAATTTTAATCTTCATGATTATTTATGTTTTTATTTGTTTTTATTTAGATTTTAATGTATTTCTTATTCTGTAAAGCACTTTGAATTACTTTGTGTACGAATTGTGCTGTACAAATAAACTTGCCTATTTAGATGAGCGAGCTGTTTTTTTTTTTTTCATTGTTTAATAAATATCATGTAAATTAAATATTGTAAACTGTAGGTTTAGGATTAAAATAATCTATGCTTCTTCCTACTACTTTTTTTGAACATTGAATGTTTTTAACAATTTAGTTTGCTTTATTTTGTTTGTTTCTCTGCTAAATGTAAATGTTCTGAGAGTATGGAGACTGTATGTTGTGTCTTCATACTTTAAAAAAAAACAACAACAAAAAAAGTTCAAATAAAATGAACTCTAACTCTAAATGAAAAAATGTGTTCAAACTTTTGACGAGTAGTGTTTTTAAAACCTTCATATGCACCATCCTTCTGCACATATTTACATTTTAAAACAGTCGATTCATCACATCTCCAACCCTTTCTCGAATAATAGCATTTTCACTTTTTCACCCACTGTACTTTTTCAGTTTTAAAGATACAGTGTGTAACTTTCTGGAGGCGGCACGTCACCTGCATGACTCAACCCTCACTTCGGGACATTCCCCATGGACAGAGACGGGTTTTCTGCCGCACCGTGGAACATTATAACCAATGGGATCAACATTTCCGTGGAAACAAACACGAGGAGACCTTTTTCCAGTTCAAATATGAGTCAGGTTTGTGGAGATGCAAGCCCACTCACAGTAAGGACGCAAGTTTTTTTGTTTTTCGGTGCAATAAAAACACTCAAAATGAAAAAATGCAAAGTTTTTATTTAAGTATTTAATTTGTTTTGTCTTAAAAGTGACGTACTCTGATTTTAAGTTGCACAAATACAAAAAAATACAGAAAAGTAAATACACAGACTTGTCTTTTCTTTAATTAATACATGTTCCGAGTGTTTTTAAAGTTCTTGTGCCTTCACGTAAACCCTCTGCTGCTTTCTGTGGTTGCATTTCCGCCTCTGCAGCAGAAGACCTTTCAGTGGGGGACGACTGAAAATGAAAGCGAAGATTTAACAGGAAAAAGTACAGTTATGTGAGTTCTTACTTAAAGGAAATGCATGATTTTGATTTGAAATTGCAGGAACACGACTGCGCCCCCAGATACGAAGGAAACTTGAGAAACTGACGACAATCCTAACGCCGATTTATTCTTAATGATAAAAAACGTTGGACAAAATCACCAAGTTTATGTTGATTTTATGTTAACAGCACAAAGCAGAATGAGCCTCACATGTGTCTTTCATTTGTGTTGCCAGTTTAAAAGCTCAAATCCAGTTGGTTTAAACCTAAAATGCACTTAAATCTATTAGAAAATTATCTGTCCATGCAGCAAGATCGTTTTACTTGACAAGTTATCTTAAAATAAACGACCTCTAGACGAGAATGAAGCATCTCAGAACCAGTGCGTAGATAATAAATGTGAAAACAAGATGAAAAACCTGATATAAGTTTTAAAATCTTGGCCAGATCAGAGAAATGTGCAGTGCAGGTTAAGACTCTGGAGACACAGGTTCAGTTGTGATTGTACTATATTTTTTTTAAGAGATCAAGAGCACAGGCTAGACACAGATTTAAAAGCATACTATGAAACCGTTCAGCCAAAACATAATAATAAATAAAGTTTAGTTGCCGTCTAGATGCACTTTTGAGTCTCCAATTCTCAAGTTAAGATGACTTGAATAAACAAAGTTTGATCGTGATTTGAGTAAATTTCACTTGACAAGTAAAAATATCTGCCAGTGGAATACAAATTTTTGTACTTAAAGGTTGTATGGAGGATTTTTTTTTGTTTCAAATTGTCACTAAAAGTTCAAAATAGAATTACAGAGATACAGCAGCTTTGTAATTATGATGACCAAAAAAAAAAAAAAAAAAAAAGAATGAAAATCCATCAGCTGTGGACGTGGTGGGGGCAGATAAACGTCAGCCAATAGGCGAGTTTCATTGTTGACAAAAGCGCGCGTTGCATGCTGGGAATTATTTTGGTCGGCGGCAAGAAACACTAATTCAACATGACGGACGGAGCGAGAAAGCACGTAAAGGGTATTGATCCCGGTTATTTATCCACTCTAACGGCAGAGGACCCAAGACCATTTGACCAGAAATTGGTCATAAGCATCGACGGACGACAAATCACCCTTTTCAACCCCGACAAAAGGTGGACCAAACCAAATTTCTGGTCAGAATCTCCAACTACCTGGACAAATATTCACTTGGGCGACATCCACAATGACTTGGTGGAAACTCCTGGACCATTCGCAGTAGAAAAGATGAAAACCTCCAAGATGCGTTGTTGAACTTGAGGAGAAAAACACAGAGCCACAAACAAAGCAATGTGGTCTACTCCATTCAGTGCAGTGAACGCTACATTGGAGAAACTAAACAGCTGCTTCACAAGAGGATGAACCAACACAGACGAGAGAGCAACACAGGACCACAGTCTGCTGTACATCTCCACTTAAAAACCACAGGCCACTCATTTGAGGACAGCGAGGTACAGATTTTAGCCAGAGAGAAAAATTGGTTTGAGAGGAGAGTGAAAGAAGCTATTTTTGTTAAGAAAGAGAATCCTTCTCTAAACAGAAATGGAGGTCTCAGACACCATCTATCTCCTATTTACAACTCCATCCTCAAACCTAAATCAAAATAAACTAGAGAACAACAGGTGCAGCCAGGTCAGGTTCCAGAGGTGTGGAAGCTCCATTATGGACATTAATTTTTCTGCTAATTAGAGCCCTACACCCTGTACAGGTCAATAGGCCTAATTAACTAACAGAAACTGTAAACAAGTGTGTGTTAGTTTCAGTGTAGTTAGCTCCTCCCTGCAGACAGATATAAGGAAGTGTCCACCAGCGTCTGACCAGAACTGAAGAAGCAGCTTTGGATGAGCTGCGAAACGTCTTCAACCAAACTAACTTTTGTCCAGTCGACAAACTGAATTTTTCTCCTCACGGATTCTACCTGGACGACTGAGGGATTCTTCACACGTTGTTGAACTTGTTGGAATCCGCGGTTTGTTAGGATCTTCTACGTTTGCTCTGCGAATGTTTGAAATCCATTTAATTCACCGTTAGCGGTTCTTTTCACTCAGAATACGAAAAAGACATTTTCCTTCTTCCGTGCTTCTATTTGTGCATCCGATAATGCAGCAGGAATTTACCATTATCAGGGAATAATACGCGAGGTTACGCACTGTGTTTGACGCTACCGTGTTTCTTGCCTCCGACCAAAATATTTCCCAGCATGCAACGCGGGCTTTTAATAACAATGACGTCAGCTGAAACTCGCCTATAGAGAACAAGGCTACCTCTTTATCTATTGGCTGTTAGGTTGTCAATCAAACTCCCTACGTTTCTGGTTTATGTTCGACTCTCACAAACTGATGCCGTTTACTCAACCTGCACAGCGGTTCTTGGCGTCTTTTTCAAACTGTAGCTTCCTCTCCGTTTGCACAAATTTAGTTTTCACGGCAGACAAGAATTCACGACCGGTTCGTCACAAAAGAAAGTCAGTTTTTGACGTCACTGAAAGAAGAAGAGAAGGGGAAAAGGAGCGAAGCTCAACATTTAAAAAAGGACAAACAGTCGCTGCATTTGTCTTTCCTTGGAAAATCTTCTATACGACCTTTAAAATATGAAAATGCATCTTGCTGCACTGAAAATAAGAAAAATAACAAC
The DNA here is from genome assembly GCF_026225935.1 of Boleophthalmus pectinirostris. Taxonomy (NCBI): domain Eukaryota; kingdom Metazoa; phylum Chordata; class Actinopteri; order Gobiiformes; family Gobiidae; genus Boleophthalmus; species Boleophthalmus pectinirostris. The sequence continues at coordinate 33,181,144 of NW_026571175.1, forward strand.
ATTTTGCACTTAAAATAAGAAACAAAATCGAATGTTGCTTGAATTAAGACAAACACACTTATTCCATTGGTGGATCATTTTATTTTTCAAGTTGAATCGACTCAAATAAAGTCAATAATTGTTCATTTAAGTCGTTTTAACTTACCTGGATATTATTTTTTTATTTGATCTTATTTTCACCTGACATCATAACATTGTATAGGTCAGTATTATTTAAAGGTGCACTGTGTAACTTTTCTAGCAGAGGGTCTGGCACCTGCTTGTCTCCGTGGAGATGTTATTGCTTGGTCTAGAACACAGGTGTCAAACATACGGCCTAGGGGCCAGATCCGGCCCTAAAAGACCTTTAATCTGGCCCTTGGCTGATTTTCTACTAAAATATTTTAATTATATTTTCTATTAAAATCTTGTTAATTTTCTGTGGTGTTTATCACAGCAGCGTCTCCAGCGTCTCTGTACGTGGCCCCTCCCACCAGAGCAGCACAAATGAAGACTTGTCTCTTTCCAGAACGCTCTTAAAGGACGATCGTTTTGACTGTTGACCGTGACACCCTCATCAGAAAAATGTCAAAAATTAGAAAAGTGGAGCCGAGTGCAGGATTTTCCAAGAAAAATTTACTTATTCCTATTTGTCTATAAGTTAATGTTAAAACATTGTGTTGAGATTGGATTTTCCTTAAAGTTTCAGGTTGTTCATAATATTATAATATTTAGTAAAAGAAAGAGTTCATCAATTAAAAAAGATTTCTGTAATAGATTTGTGTTTCTCTGCACAAATATTTGAACTTATTGTTATTTTTGGGGTTTATATGACATGAGTTTTCTGATCCGGCCCCTTTGAGATCAAAGTCGGTTGGATACGGCCCCCGGACCAAAATGAGTTTGACACACCTGGTCTAGAATGTTCCAAATCGATCTGTCTCAACTATAGGCGGCATTACAGGTCAGATCTGTGGAGAGGCAACGCTATTCACAGAGAGGATTATGGTATTTGAGCAACAGAAACACATGTAATGAATAAATAATAGACAGACGTGTTTAAAGTCATATCATGGAACATTCCAGGCAATGCGTACCCACAGATGGAGGGCAGAGACAGATTTCCCTGTTGATTACATTTTACTTTGTCATGAAATATTCAAAAGGTAAATGCAAAAATATCTGACTCGATCAGTGTTATTTATTACTAGACGAGGGGTGGGCTTTTTTTTGTTTCCATGGGGCCAAATGAGAAACGGAAAATATTGTGGAGGAGGGTTGCCTCTCCACAGATCTGACCTGTGATACAGCCTATAGTTGAAACAGATATAAAATAAGATACGCCTTTATTAGTCCCACAGAGGGGAAATTCCAGTGTTGCAACACGCAATTCAAGAGCAGCAGGAAAAAGGTAACATGCAATAAAACAGATAATAGATAATGGCTTAAAAATAAAAAATAAATAAAAAAATAAAAAATAAAAATAAAAATAATGGCTTAAAAAATAATAATTAAAAAATAAAAAATAAATAAATAAAAATAAAAATAATGGCTTAAAAATAATAATAATTAAAAAAAATAACTGCACATAGATATAGTTGAATGACACATGTTCAGTGTTAACAGTGTTCGTTGTACAGTCTGACAGCAGCAGGAAGGAAAGACCTGTGAAACCTCCTTCACACAGCGAGGGTGAATCATTCTGTCACTGAAGCTGCTCTCGAGAGCAGACAGAGCGTCATGGCCCAGCATAGAGATGATCTTAGCCAGGACCCTCCTGTCCCCCACCTCCTGCACTGAGTCCAGACGACAGAACTGGACAGAGCTGGACTTCCTGATGACCTTGTCCGTACACTACCGGTCAAAAGTTTTAGAAAACCACACTTTTTCCAGTTTTTTACAATTTACTGTTGATCTTTGGCAGATCTAACAGCTGAACACACTTGTGGCTCGTTCTTTTTTACAATAGAAATCAAATATTCTTCAGAAAGTTCTTCTTAAGTCTGCTGCAGAAGTTCCCATAAATGTAAGATAAAATAAGATAAGATAATCCTTTATTGTCTCCCATGGGTGAAATTTGTCTTGGCACTGGGGATCACAGCTTTATCACAAAAACAGGACAACACAACAACAAAAGAACCACACAACCATCCACCACAGAACATAAATAAATAAGAGCACAAGTCTGACCACGAGTGATGCACCAACAGGAAGTTTAAGTCGTTCTTTACAGGCAAACCCTTCACCATCTTGTATTTTATTAATAATTGCACATTCCTTTACCTATGTGCAGTTTTGATTGCACAATCCCGAAGCACTTTTACTTTTATTTTTTAACTGCACTATCCGAGTTTAGCAGATTAACAGCTAATGACACAAAATAATGAATCTGAATCTGTTCAGTTTACAGTCTGGGACCCTGAACCTTCTGCCTGTTGGCTTCATCACAAACTGACGGTGAAGAACATGGGTTGGGTTACTGGCTTCCTTCCTGCCGAGCTTCCTAACAGTCTACTCAAAAATTTGCTGAAGTGAGCTAGAGGCCACACACATTATTTACCCGCTCTTTTAGTGAAGGTAAACATCTATGATTTAAGTTTGACTGACAGGTTACTAAACCATGTTGACATGCCATAATGTAAAGTTGATTCCATGCACGCTCTGTAAAACATCCACTCCATGTAACCCAAGTCGTCTTAAAAAAACAGAGGCGCTGGCTGATTCTTGAGCAGACAGACTGTACACGCTGACTCTATGTCTATTGGAGCTGAGAGTTGTTAGGTATCTTCAAAAACCATTAAGCGTGTTCTCTCAAAAATAACCACTGGAATCGATCAATTAAAATCAAAAAGAATTTATTCCCTATTCAATACAAATCTAATACAGAGCTCTGGGTCAGATCGTTGTCCCTAACTGCCCATGGCTACAGAGGTCTTAAATCAGGCCATCTGACTGCCTCTGGATACCTTAACCCAGATTTTATAGACATCCATATGAATATGCAAATAATATGTTGAACAGTTGTGTTACGTGCTGACGCCCCTTTGCACATCCCATTGTGTGTATTAATTGTGTCTGTTTTGGGGCGTGGTTGGTTCGCATATAAATAGGCCTATCAGTGGCGCGCTCTCTTGCTCTTGCTCTTGCTCCTCACTACGCGCCGCCTCGCCCTCCGCACACCTGGGCGCGCGCTCGTCACTATGCGCGCTCCTTTGTCCTGGCTGCTCGGCACAGGCTACATCGTGCCTGTGAGCTGCTGTTAGCCTTTTGTGTTTGACCTGGTGGGACCGGCTGTCCTGTTTTCGCCTTTTGTTTGGTCAGGTTAGTTTGGGGACGTCTTTTTTCCCTTTAGTTTAGCGATGTTGGTACAGGCTTCTCCGGCCCTGTACGGGGTTGGCCCAGTGCCGCATAATTTTGTTCTGTTTGTTCGGCTCACCAGGTCCACCTTTCAGTTGTTACTTTGTTTTTGGGCACGGGAGGGGTTTTAGCGTTTTTAAAGTAAATTAAAAATAACTTAAAAATAAAAACATCTTTTACTTTTGTAACCTTTTCGCCTCCTGTGTCCTCATTAATATGTTTGATCCACCCGGGTCGTAACGCCTTGAATCTTCCTCGGAGTTTCTCTGCGTTCCTTTAGGTTCAGGGGGTTGACAGCAGCCAAATGTAAATCACCAGTTTGTTTGGTTTTGTACCAGACCAAACCATCTCCACTGCTGCTGTTCTGCAATGAATTTCCTTAAAAGAAAACAACCTATATCTGCAAAAGTTGACCTTAAAAACATCCATGTTTCACACAGTTGTACCTTTAAACATACATAAGAGTTCAGTGGTTAAACAACTCAACGTGTAACAGTCAAACAAATATATAAATTCAATGTTTAATATGCACATGTGATGCACTCAAGAAACTTCACCACTTGGTACAGCCTTCAGAGTCAAAGAACTTAAGTACTTATAACATGTCACCTGCTCGACGTCCCTCCCCCTGGTATTAATGAGGCTGTGATCCCTGACAGATTTGGGGTCAAAAATAATCTATTTTGTCTTTTCCACTTTTAAGACAAGATCGTGAGCACAATTTTGTAGGTTGCTTTACTCTTCTGTCCAGTTCATCTCAAACCCGCTCGACGGGGTTTAAGTCTGGACACTGTGCTGGACTTGCCTGATTCATCAGCCGGTTTTACTTCGTTTCACTTCGTACAAACCGCCTGACCCTCGCTCGACAGTAGGCGAGTACTTTTTATCATTTAACCAATCGCTGCTATTTGGTCGTGACGTATGTAACTGGTATATTAAGCTTTTCCCAAATCCCGTAGGAAGAAGGACAATAACGTCTTTCCCCTTGATAAAATTCACCGAACATTCTCGGCTTTAAATCCTCGATCTTGTGAATCGTTGCCAACTCTGAATACATCACTCTTCCCTGATTGGCTGGTGCCCGAACTCGCACTTCCAACACTGAAAAAACGGTCCGAGAGGGGTTGCTCAAATTGCAAAAACTAATTTGACAACAATAACATGACTTTTTTTAATGTTTCTCTGTCCAGTGTGTTTAAATCTTTACAAACATCGCTTGATTGTGGCCGATGTGAGACCTGCATGTTTTAATCAGGTTGTGGAAACATGACTTTATTATCATTTCTAGTGAGGCTCCTCCCTCTGGAATTCTCCTCCCCAAAACTTTTGGAGGGAAAATTCAAATGTAACAGGACACAGGACAGATCCAGGAGCAGAGACACACAGTGTGGAGCAGGAGGATTATGGAGCTGATCTGGAGGTGAGACTTTTCAAAGACTTTATATGTTTCTCTGGACTAGAATGTCGTCATTGTTAAAACATGTTTGTGGTGTTTTATTTGAAATTAGAGTTAATGTAAGGACAGCTTGAAACTGTCCATCTACAAGAGTGTGACACTTGTACTCAGATTTGAATGTGTTTGTTCCAGAGTCGTCTACAAACACAGAGTGACGTCCAGAGTTCTGCTGGAGCTGTGGGGAAGTTCATGAATGTTACAGCAGATGTTTCAGAAAAAAGGAAGATGTTTGAGAACCAACAAACCACAGAGCACAGATGAACAAAGTAAGTAAACCAACTAAAATGATTTTAAACAATTTTTTCAAACTGAACTTCCTATTGAAACTGTTATCGTGCTTCTACAGGGTGATGTGGCATTAGGAGACTTTATACCAGATGCCCTTCCTGTTACTGCATTTAGAGGAAGAAAAGCAGCACATGGTGAGTTTTGTTTCTGCAGATACACTTCTAATGTTCTTGTTCTAGATGGGGCCGGCCTGGTTAGTGCTGGACACTTCTACTTTTGGCAGAGCTTGGACTTGTGTTTTGTTGTCTTTTATTTATTTTTTTTAACCTCTGTCTATTCAGTTTTTAGCTTTGTACCATTTCAAACTCATCATTGAACTTGAATTGCAATAAATAACTGGAAAAATTAAGATGTTCTAAAATTTTTGGTAGTGTATACAGTGTTGGGGAGTAACGGATTACATGTACCAGCATTATGTAATCAGAGTACAAATTATGATTTCAGTGAGTGGTAATTGGATTACAGTTACTTTGTTGGAATAAATGGATTACATGGCGGTATTTTCCTGTTTTCACATTTTGGGCTATATCACGTTTTTTTATTATTTTATTGCGGTAATTCCACTCATTGCCGGAAACACAAACAGACTGCAGTTACATAAACGTCTTGTTACCGTTGGCGGCGTCAGTCACACGATGGACGAGGTCGTTAATAATCGTCATTGTTAATAATCTGATTCTGCATCATTTTGAGTAAAGAACATCAAATATTACTGATTTTTACTGGGCTGGCGCCTTTATGTTTGTACTGACAGTGATTTATTTATTTATTTTTTAATAAACAATATGACACTAACAGTAGGATGGACATAATTTAAAGCAGCAGTGATCTCATATAGAAAGCATTTCTCTATCAATAATATTTTTAATCTGGTTAAGGAAACACTGGTCTTTTTATTCTCTTTTAGCAGATAAAACTTCTTATGTTCAGATATTCTAGTCTTTGCTTCTCTACAGTAAACAAATACCTGTTCAGCAAGACTTGGGCTCAACAGACAATTTGAAAAGAACAAACAAGAATTTTCAGGATGTGGTTGGTACATTCGTGTTGCATGACAATATCAAGTAATCCAAAGTATTCAGATTACGTTTCTCACTTTAAGTAATTTAAGAGATTCTGTTACAAACTACATTTTGGTGTGTGTAATCTGTAATCTGTAGGGGAGTACATTTTAAAAGTCACCTTCCCAACACTGTGTATATATATATAAATATGATGTGTGTATATGATGTTTATGTTGGAGCAGGATTCGAATCACCGACTTTCAGATCAGTGGAGCTTTAAGAAACAGATCTCTTGTTGCTAAATGGAGCATTGTGAGAGCAGCACAATAGTAAATGTGTGCAGTGTTGATGGTGCGGTGTCATCGTGAAGGCCTGGCGTGGTGAGGCAGGTGCGCGGGGGGGTATTTCCCTTGTTGTGTTTATCATGGTTCTTCTGTCAGACAGAAACCAGCCCCCACTCGCCCTGTTTTCATGTGGTTTCAGTCGCGGTATGAGCTGCTGCTGCTGCTCAAAAGCTCACACTCAGGCCGTCACAAGAGATTATTGTAAACTGCAGGAGACGAACGCGAAGGGAGAGGTCCGTAAAAAACAACACGACACAACAGCGCAGTCACATCGCACCTGGAAGCGACGGCCATATTTGGAAAACGACGCTGACGCTGCTGAAAATAATAATAGGGATTAAACGGACTGGATCGTTGCGGTGCGTTTCCAGTGCGCTGAGGAAACACTAAAGCGTAAAGGAGCGCGGTGGAGCTTTTCGGTCATTAATTTGCAGAAGATGTTCCACAGTTTAATTTCTTACTGTGGCCAGAAAGTCCCAGAAATAAGGTCACCATGGAGACAAAACTAATTACACAGTACAACTTTATACAGACACGAAATAATACAAAAAAAAGTGCAAACAATACTTAAATAAAGCCAGAGTATAAAGCTTTTTAGCCTCAAAATTGTCTGAATTAAGAGCATTTCTTTTTGTTTTTTCTCATTTTGGTTCTTTATTGCACTGAAAAAAAAAAAAAAAAAAAGTGGCTTGCAGCTCCACAAACCTGACTCTTATAAACTGTTTTCATGGAAATTTAGCAATCAATAGCAAATTAAAGCCACAATATGTAACTTTTTAGCTCCAAAGTAATCTGAATTAAAAGCATGTTTTTTTTTTTTTTTGTTTGTTTGGGGCTTGCATCTCCACAAACCCGACTCTTATGCCACCTTGTTTCCATGGAAATTTAGTTCCTTCGGCTTTAATCTTCCTCAGTACTGCATAAAATCATCCATCTGAGTGGGGAATATTCCAAAATATGGCTTTAATTCTCTGTTACATAGTGGAACACAGATATACACAGACATAAAATAAAAAGCTGCAGTCCATAGCGAATTAAAGCCACAGTATGTCACTTTTAGATCAAGATAGTCTAAGTTAAAAGCATGTTTTTTTTGTTTGTTTGTTTGGGGCTTGCATCTCCACAAACCTGACTCTTATCCCACCTGTTTCCATGGAAATTTAATTCCTTTGGCTTTAATCTTCAACATAAAACGATCCATCTCAAGGGGTAATATTCCAAAATATGGCTTTAATTCTCTGTTACATAGTGCAACTTTACACAAACATAAAATAAAAAGGTGAAATGAATAGCAATTTAAAGCCACAGTATGTAACTTTTTAGCCCCAAGGTAGTTTGAATTATTATTAAATTTGAGTTTTTATTTGTTTGTTTGTTTGTTTGTTTGGGGGGGGGCTTGCATCTCCACAAACCCGACTCTTATCCTGCTTGTTTCCATGGAAATGTAGTTCCTTTGGCTTTACTCTTCCTCTGTATGGCATCAAATCAACTGTCTCAATGGGGAATGTTCCAAGGTGTGGCTTTAACTTTCTGTGACATAGTGCAACTTTACACAGACATTAATTGATCCATTGTTTTTTATTTTGAGTTTGTGCCAAGAAAAAAAACAATAATCACACACAGATATTACAGAAACATTGTAAAAAAAAACAGAAAAACACATTTCTTAAAAAGCAGGAAGAAGAAAAACTTATATGAACAAACTTCTGTTCATGACCTAGTTTCAAAAACACTGTGGTTTCTTCTGTAAACTGATGACAAAACCTTACAAATATTTATACAGAGTAAAAGAAATGACACACTGTACATACTAAATATAATTTTAACCAACATCTTTTTTTTGTATTGTGTTGTGTTATGTTTTACTATTTTACTTATTATTTTATCTGTTTACTTAATTTATGTATTTATTATTATTATTGATCTATTTATTATTTTTATTTTATATACACATGCACATACATAAAATAAAAAGGTGCAATCAATAGCAAATTAAAGCCACAGTATGTAATCTTTTAGCCTCAAAGTAATCTGAATTAAGAGTATGTTTTTGTTTATTTGTTTGTTTGCTTGCACCTCCACAAACCTGACTCATATCCCACTTGTTTCCATGGAAATTTAGTTCCTTCGGCTTTAATCTTCCACAGTACGGCATAAAACTATCCGTCCAGTGGGGAATATTCCGAGGTATGGCTTTAAATCTCTGTGACGTTGTGCAACTTTACAGACATTGAATGAATCATTTTTATTTTGAGTTTGTGCCAAGACAGAAACAATAATCATACACGTACATAAACATTGTAAACAACAACACAACAACAAAGTTCATGACCTAGTTTCAAAAACACTGTGGTTTCTTCTGAACACTGATGACAAAACTTTACAAATATTTATACAGAGTAAAATAAATGACACATTATACATACTAAATATAATTTTTACCAAAATCTTTTTTTGTATTGTGTTGTATTATGTTTTATTATTTTACTTGTTGTTTTTAATTTATGTATTTATGTTTTTATTATTTTTATTTTATACACACACACACACATGTACATACATATACACACATATATACATACATAAAATAAAATAAAAAGGTGCAATCAATAGCTAATTAAAGCCACAGTATGTAACTTTTTAGCCCCAAAGTAATCTGAATTAAGAGTATGTTTTTGTTTGTTTGTTTGGGGCTTGCACCTCCACAATCATGACTCTTATCCCACTTGTTTCCATGGAAATTTAGTTCCTTTTGCTTTAATCTTCCAGAGTATGGCATAAAATAATCCATTTCAGTGGGGAATATTCCAAAATATGTCTTTATATTTCTGTTACATAGTGCAACTTTACACAAATATTAAATAAAAAGGTGCAATAAATAGCGATTTAAAGCCACAGTATGTAACTTTTTAGCCCCAAGGTAGTTTGAATTATTATTAAATTTGAGTTTTTGTTTGTTTGTTTGTTTGTTTGTTTTTTGGGGGGGGCTTGCATCTCCACAAACCCGACTCTTATCTTGCTTGTTTCCATGGAAATGTAGTTCCTTTGGCTTTACTCTTCCTCTGTATGGCATCAAATCAACTGTCTCAATGGGGAATGTTCCAAGGTGTGGCTTTAACTTTCTGTGACAGTGCAACTTTACACAGACATTAATTGATCCATTGTTTTTTATTTTGAGTTTGTGCCAAGAGAAAAACAATAATCACACACAGATATTACATAAACATTGTAAAAAAAAAACTAAACAAAACAGAAAAGCAGTAGGAAGAAGAAAAACTTTTATGAACAAACTTCTGTTCATGACCTAGTTTCAAAAACACTGTGGTTTCTTCTGTAAACTGATGACAAAACTTTACAAATATTTACATAAAGTAAAAGAAATGACACACTGTGCATACTAAATATAATTTTAACCAAATATTTTTTTTTTTGTTTGTATTGTGTTGTATTATGTTTTACTATTTTACTTATTATTTTATCTGTTTACTTGTTTTTAATTTATGTATTTATGTTTTATACACACACACACACACACACAAACACACTTACATACATACATATATATACATACATAAAATCAAATCAAAAGGTGCAATCAATAGCTAATTAAAGCCACAGTATGTAACTTTTTAGCCCCAAAGTAATCTGAATTAAGATCTATTTTTGTGTATTTGTTTGTTTGTTTTTGTTTTGAGTCTTGTCTTGTTTTAACAGAAATTTATTTCCTTTTGGCTTTGACAGGTGAAATATTATTATTATTATTATTATTATTATGACCTGGAAGTGACGTCCATATTTGGAGAACGACTCTGACGCTGCTTAAAATAATAACAGGTATTAAAATGTGTTAATCATTACAGTGTGTTTCCTCTGCTCTGAGGAAATATCTGAAATGTAAAGGAGCACTGTGGAACTTTTCCGTTAATGATTTGCCTAGAATGTTCCACAGTAAAGCATTAAATGTATATACAGTATCTCCATGGAGACTGAAGTATTTGACGTCACCAGACCAAGTCACAGTAAAATGTTTTTTTTTTTTTTCCCAACAGAAACACCAGGAATTAAAAAATAAATAAAATGCAACATAGTTTAGTCTCAGCAGTAAGATCACCATGGAGACAAGCAGGATATACCCTTCTGTATAATGTTACATAGTGCAACTTTACACTGACATACAATAACGTTTCCATGCAGGTGAAATATTAGTATTATGACCTGGAAGTGACGTCCATATTTGGAAAACGACTTTGACGTTGCTTCAAATAATAACAGGTATTAAATGGATGAATCATTACAGTGTGTTTGATGAGGAAATATCTGAAATTTAAAGGAACACTGTGGAACTTTTCTAAATCGCCATCTGTGTGTGTGTGTGTGTGTGTGGGGGGGGGGGGGGGGGGGGTAATGCACTTGTTTTATTTAAAATGTTTTGTTTGTTTGTTTAAAAAAAAAAAAAAAAAGTGATGAATGATCAGAAAAGATGTTCTGCAGGCAATGTTTTTTATTATTACATCTGTCTATTATTCATTATTTAGAATTGCAAATAATTTTAGTATTCTAAATATTTTTTTTATTTTTTTGTTAGAATAAATGAAATATAAATAAATAAATAAATTAAAAAGTGTCTTACCTGTACATTATTAGAGGTGCTGTTTTGTAGTGTCTTATGCATTCAGAGCATCCTAATCACTCAGGAAATTATAAGTTCTTTCCACAATTTTCAGAAACCAGGGCGGAGTTTTGTTGCGACAGTAAAACTATCAACAATCAGCTGGCTAACGGCGCACTTCCTGACAGTAAAATGCTTTCTAATAAGATACAGACAGAACACGGTGGAATGATTTTGCCCTCAAGAGCTGCTGATACAATTTATTGTTTATACACACACACACACACACACACACTCTCATGCACACACACACACACACACACACACACACACACACACACACGCACTCACACACACACACACACACACACACACACACACACTACCATTCATGTTTTTGTTTTTGTTTTTTCCCCTTTTTCTTCTGTTTTTGCTTTCTTTTTCCCTTTTATCATGGCTCTTATAGTTTATAGTAAATTATATATTGCTCTTTTTTATTTATTTGTTTATTTATTGATTTTTCCTTTCCGTGACAGAGAGCATCGCACAGAACATTTATTCCATATTATAAAAAAAACCCCAAAAACTTTCTATTCCTTTTCACGTTATACTGATTATTGTGAGCCATTCAGAGCCAAGAAAGTCTCTTAAATGTGACCAGTCTTTAACAAACAGTGTTGTGAAAGTGACTTTTAAAATGTTTGTAACAGAATCTATTAAATTGCTTTAGGTGAGTAATGTAATCTGAATACTTTGGATTACTTGATTTGCTGTAGAGAAACAAAGACGAGGAAATTGTAACATAAGATGTTTTGTCTGATAAAAGAAAAAAAAAAAGATTTTAAATCCTGTTTTAGACATGGTTTAGACCTGGTTTAGTCCTGGTTAGTCCTGGTTTAGTCCTGGTTTAGTCCTGGTTTTAGACCTGGTTTTAGTCCTGGTTTAGACCTGGTTTAGATCTAGTTTAGATCTAGTTTAGACCTGGTTTAGTCCTGGTTTAGACCTAGGGTTTTTAGAGATCTAGTTTAGTTTTCTGGTTTAGACCTGGTTTTAGTTTTTTAGTCCTGGTTTAGACCTGGCATAGTGTCTGGCAATGAGTGGCCCAAAATGTGAAAACAGAGAAAATCCCTCTGTGTAATCCATTTATTTCAACAAAGTAACTGTAATCCAATTACCACTCACTGAAACAGTAACTGTAACTGAATACAGTTACTCATAATTTGTACTCTGATTACATAACTCTGGTACATGTAATCTGTTACTCCCCAACACTGTTTGCAAAATAGTCCAAGGTTCCTTCCAATACATTATAAAGTCTTTTATGAGGCAAAATTGATGATAATTTTTCACACCAGAGTTTAAAAAAGACGGCAGGTGCTCATGGATCCAAACATCATAATGGTTCCTCACTTTCTATTGAAAAAAACATCGCCGCTCTCTCTGTAACTGCTGCTGTCAGGGTCGTTGTTTTGGTCTTTAAATGTTTGTTTTAACCCGCTCAACATGATCCTGGTGCATTTTATTTATTTTCGTAAACTCGGCTCTAAATTCTCTCCTGTAACTGCAGCCTCGATGAGCTTCATTTGACTGGAGTGGCTACAGTGACAGTCCGTGTGTCGTTCGTTCATTTGTTTTTCAATATAAAACCAAAAATAATAGAATGAAAAAACAACTCATTTCTTTCTGAGACCAGGACTTAGACCAGGACCAGACCAGAACTGAGACCAGGACTCAGACCAGGGAACAGGACCGGGAATGAGACCATGATTCAGACCGAGACCGAAACCAGGACTGAGGCCGGGACCAGACCAGGACCAGACCATGATTCAGACCGAGACTGAGACCAGGACTGAGGTCAGGACCAGACCAGGACCAGACCATGATTCAGACGGGGACTGAGACCAGGACTGAGGTCAGGACCAGACCAGGACCAGGCCATGATTCAGACGGGGACTGAGACCAGGACTGAGACCAGGACCAGGCCATGATTTAGACCGGGACTGAGACCAGGACTGAGGCCAGGACCAGACCAGGACCAGACCATGATTCAGACTGGGACTGAGACCAGGACTGAGACCAGGACCAGGCCACGATTTAGACCGGGACTGAGACCAGGACTGAGGCCTGGACCAGACCAGGATCAGACCATGATTCAGACGGGGACTGAGGCCAGGACCAGACGAGGATCAGACCATGATTCAGACTGGGAATGAGACCAGGACTGAGACCAGGACCAGACCATGATTTAGACCGGGACTGAGACCAGGACTGAGGCCTGGACCAGACCAGGACTAGGCCATGATTTAGACCGGGACTGAGACCAGGACTGAGACCAGGACCAGACCATGATTCAGACCGGGACTGAGACTGGGACCAGACCAGGACTGAAAATGGTTTAGTCCTGGTTCAGTCCGACATCACAGTTTAAATAATGGAAACGGAAAACTTTCATTTTCCTTTCTTGATTTAAACACAAAATCGAAAACTGAAAAAACGAATCATTATCTCATTTTTTCATTTTGGTTTTGGAGACAAATAATGAAGAAAATAGTAGTTTTTTCATTTTCTTTTTTTGGTTTTATATTGAAAAATGAAGGAATGATACACAGATTGGTGACGTCACACTCTTATTAATCCACTTCTTTATACAGTCGATGGGTCCAGGGGTTTTATTTAATCACACACAGGTCTCATGTTTGTAGGTTTGGGTTCATTCAGGTGAAATGTTTTGTAATCCAGCCATTTATTACGGATGAGTCACCCACAACGTCCTAAAATCACAGCTCAATTATGTAACAACTTGTCACTACTTTTCACAATTTGTACAAACCAAAGATGTGGTCATGATTAGTGAATGGCTCGGGGAGGAGGAAGTGAACGCGGCGACGAACGGTGACACAGGGTCATGAGTCACACCGTGGGCCGCGCGTACGTCTATTTAATGTAAGGACGGAAAACCTCGGCTTCAGTGACAAACAACAACAACACAAACGGCACAAAGGTCGGGTATGTGTGAAGGTCATGATGAGTGCACATTTTCTTTCTCCAGTTTTACTTTCTTAATCGATGAGTGTGTTTACGTGCACATCGGTATCTCCGTTATGATCGGGTTTTTTGAGTATCCCGGTTTCTTCATGGTGCATGTAAACGCAGTATCCCGGTCTCAGTATCCCGGTTATTAGAAATCGGGATACTGTAGCTGATATATTCCGTAGTGCTGTCATGCGATTTAAAAAATTGAGAGATTAATTAATTATGATCTGTAATTAATTAATCTAATTAATCTCATTAATTCTCATTATTACATTATTGTGGCAGATCAAAAGACTGATATAGAACAAAAAAAAAAAGTGACTTTATAAAGTCATCTCCAAATTGGCTGTTGAGCCCAAGTCTCCATGAATAAGAAACTGTTTGCTGTAAAGTAGCAAAGACGAGGAAATCTGAACATAATAACTTTTGTCGACTTAAAGACAATAAAAAGTCCAGTCTTTCCTTAACCATATTAAAAATATTATTGATAGAGAAATGCTTTATATATGAGATCACTGGTTTTAGTCCTGGTTTAGACCTGGTTTAGACCTGCTTTAGTCCTGGAATGGATTAATCCTGATGTTAGTCCTGGTGTTAGTCCTGGTTTAGTCCTGGTTTAGACCTGGTTTAGACCTGGTTTTAGTTCTGGTTTTAGTTCTGGTTTTAGTTCTGGTTTAGTCCTGGTTTAGACCTGGTTTTAGACCTGGTTTTAGTTCTGGTTTAGTCCTGGTTTAGACCTGGTTTAGTCCTGGTTTAGTCCTGGTTTAGTCCTGGTTTTAGTCTTGGTGTTAGTTCTGGTTTAGAGGCGCACAGGAGGAAGCGCGGTTTACGCCGCGTACGCGAGAAAACACGATCCACACGCGGCTCACGGCAGCACGTCGGTGTCCACGCAGTAACTACGGAAGGAAACGTGGTCCGCGCGTTCTCAGGTTAATGACGATGATGAAGGTGTTTGTGTGTTTGTGTGTGTGTGTGTGTGTGTTTGTGTTGTTTGTGTGTGTTTGTGTGTGTTTGTGTGTGTGTGTGTGTGTGTGTGTGTGTGTGTGTGTGTGTGTGTGTGTGTGTGTGTTTGTGTGTGTGTCCCCTTATGTGGCAGGTCACTATAGGACAGTAGTGCAGACATCATGAGTCTATGCAGGTTGTTTTCAGGCGATATTATATTTGTTATTTTCTTTTATATTTCACGTCGGGAGAATAATTTCCAAGACACAAATGTGTTTTTACCTGTGCACTGCTGCTCTGTTCTACTGGCTCTTCGACCTCGTCCATTGTGCCTGACGCCGCCAACGTTAACATGACGTTTACATCGCTCTTACTGCGCGTGTTTTGTGTGAGTTTCCGGCAATGAGTGGAATTACCGAAATAAAAAAATGTATAAATGTGTTTTGTGTGTGTGTGTGTTGTTGTCCCAGCAACGCATAAAAACAGGTTTTATAATAAAGCAACTCGCATACAGAAACAGTAAAGTTAGAGATTAAAAATGAGATTAACGCGATTAAAAAACATAACGCGCTAAATATGACTGTAATTAATTAATCGCAATTAACGCGATAATTTGACACCCCTAATATTCCGATAGTAACCGGGATACTGTGGCATGTAAACGCAGTATCCCGGTTACTGCAACATAAAGTTGAGTCGCATGCGTCCAAAAGACAAACACTTTCCAGTCTTTTCACCACAACTGTAGCGACATAAATAAAGTGACCGACATAAATAAAGACGGAAACACTACAGTGGAGCATATTCAATAAGGATGTAACAATAACCAAAATATGGTGATATCGTATCGTCAAAGTTCTCACAATAATATCATGGACCATCACAATATATCGAATTACAAGTCTCTCTTAAATTAAAAGTTACCGTGCAGCAATTGCTAAATAAAGACAGAGGGAACCACATAGACCATGATCCTTTGCTCCATTTCAGTGTAAACTACAAGAAGAAAAAACAGTTCTAACACTTTTAAGTCTTAGTTCTTTGGGTTAAGTCTTGTCAAGGCATTTTAAGAGGAAAAAGAAGCATATTAGTCTCCAAAAAATATCACAATAAATATCGTACCGTGAGATTTGGATATTGTTACATCTCTAATCGTGAGCCTCTGCACCATATCGTGAACTTTCCCACGATATCACAATAAATATCGTACGGTGAGGTTCATACCGTGACAATATCATATCGTGAGACTTGAATATCGTTACACCCCTAGTATTCAGTATTTGGTGGAGAGTATTCAACTTTTCCACTCTGGAGGGTGGTTTCAGATTTTTGCATTTTTAAGCCCCAAAAACACATCACCGTCTAAACAAAAGGCACTTTCAATAAAATATTTTGCCGTTTTTACCCACAAATGTTCTCATGTAAACAGGCCCTCAGTGATGGGAATTCCTGCTCTTTTTGGAGAGCCAGTTCTTTTGGCTCTGCTTACTATAAAGAGCCGACTCTTTCGGATCCCAAATGGCTCCTCAGATTGTCTGCTTCTTAAATTCATTTATCACCAAAAATAATGCAAAACTGTGTGTAAAATGAATTACTATTATTAACACACATGGCATCAAATGTTTATCCTCCACACTCCTCCTTGAACAGAGTGCTACAAAATAAATGATAGTAAGTAGTAAAAAAGTATAAAAAGACCCTTGTCAATTAAACAAACTTTTAATTTATTTACTTTTGTATTTGGGTTCGGTCAAGTGGTAACGGAGGGAAACGGGCAGATTTTTGACATTCAAATGTCTCTTATTCAGAAACTAGAGGGACTATTGAAATAAGTAAAGTATCAGAATGTAGGAAAGAGTTACACTCCAACAGGGTCAAGTTAAACCTGTGATATTCTTTCAAGTTGTTGACAAAAAATTTAAAAATTCATGTCGGTAACGGAGGTAATGAAATATGCAACACTTTTTGGGCAATAAATACAAACAGTGATAACTCTTGGTTCTCACTTACATATCCTTAACAAACTGGTTTGAATATTTGCTTCATATAGTTTTCTACCATATGGTACAAGATTAGGTTAAAAAACCTCTTACTTTTTGACTCATGAGATTTTTTTTATTAAGAAAGATCATGGTAACAGAGGGAAAAGTAACGGAGGGAAAATTGTGCAAACAAGTAGAAGGTGCAGGATTTTACATAATTTGTCGCTTTTTTCTTCTGAATATTTTAATATTACTTCAAAATGAAAGGAAAATATTTCTATAAAATATGTCAGTCCTTCCAAGTAAATTCAAAGATGGAATAACACAAGATATGATGAAATACATCAATTTATTGACATGATTTGCAGGTCTTTGAAATTTGGGAAATATTTTTTGTTCCATGTTTCATACATGGTCTGTTTAAAACATATGGAACTTTAGAACCAAAAATGGTACAGAAAAAAGGTAAACAGTTTCATAAACTAGAGTACATATGTATCTGTTCAATACTTTTTTATATCAGATGAATTAACTTGAATTTTTGGCCTTGTTGTTTACTTCTGCTTGACCGGGCCCATTTGCAGAGGTCACTGGTGCTAGACTAGTGCATGTCAATGGTCATAGTTTTCCTGCCACTAAAAACAGTCTTACCCACTCCACAAAACACCTGAAACAAATCTATTATTACACCAGACTGTCCATGTGAATGTCTGTGTTGATAAAATAAGTAAAACCAACCTTGCATTTGAAGGATTTATGTCTGAGCAGCAGCAGTGAGTTGTACTTCCTGACAGAAAGCTCGGCAGCGGCGGACTGATATATGAGAAAATAGTCCCTCAACATGCAAAGATTCACGCGATGCAAGGTTATTTTTATTTCAACACAGACATTCACATGGACAGTCTGGTGTAATAATAGATTTGTTTCGGGTGTTTTGTGGAGTGGGTAAGACTGTTTTTAGTGCCAGTTTAACTATGACCATTGACATGCACTAGTTTAGCACCAGTGACCTCTGCAAATACAAGGACTGGATGGAATATTTTAAAAAAATGTCTCCACACGTCTCCAACACTCTGACTCACAAGGAAATGAGGTGCTACGTCCAAAATTCCAGACTGTCTCTTTAAAAGCATCCTGTAAAAATAAATAAAACAGGTATAAAATTTAATTATGGGTGAACACTTTCTGACTTTGTGACTTGGACTTGGTTTAGAGGATCTGGACTTGGGCACCTGCAGACCACATGCCGCTCTGCTGAGTCTCGCTGCTTCTGCTGAGCTCAGACATTCCACAGCAGTGAGCAGAGGGAGGGGGGATTTCCTCGTTTTCTGCACAATAAACAGTTTCACTTTTGACTGAACTTGGAAAAGGTTAAGTCATTAAATCAGTCACAGAACAGAACTCCAGAGTCCGAGGAGAGTCTTGGGCTCTACTTGGACAGGACAAATGATCCAGGGTTTAGCTGCAACTCAAACTCCGACTCCCCGTGTTGAACCTGCAGGAAGCCAGGACTAAACCGGGACTAAACTAGGACTAACCCAGGGCTAAACCAGGACTAACCCAGTTCTAAACCAGGACTAAACCAGGACTAACCCAGGGCTAAACCAGGACTATTACTTATTTTTCTATTTTATTCTGACTTGTACATTTACATTTATATAATTATGTCTTATTTGACTCTGTCTCTTACTCTTTTTTGCTACTTATTTAGAATTTATTATTACCATTTATATTTTTTCTCTTTGTTATTATATTATATTGTGATGTGTGAGCTACTGTGCCCAAATAATTTCCCTTGTGGATCAATAAAGTTTGTCTAAGTGTAAAGCAGGAGGCTGGTCCCTGTGCTCCTCAGAGTGTGAGCTGATTCACAGACACTGACATGTCTGTGGTGCTCGGCTGTGGAGAGAGAGAGCTGCTTTTATATATATATATATATATATATATATATATATATATATATATATATATATATATATATATATATATATATATATATATATATATATATATATATATCACATACACACACACACTATATATATATATATATATATATATACACACACACACACAGGTACATACATGTACACATTCATTCTCTACATTCATTTACATTATATGTTCATAACACTACCCCTTATGTACACACATGTGTGGACGCATGCACGCACCTATATACGCACATGCATGCCTACATATATATACACATGCACATATATACATGCAGGCATATATCCTTACACATACATATATTTCACTACATCATATTATAAAGGCAGAGCATAATATCTATTATATTTTCCCTTTATATATATGTATACACACACACACACACATATATATATATATATATATACATATATACACATATATATATACACAGAGAGCTATTTTAAAGGAAGAGTATTTAAGATTATGACTGATCTGTGTATTAAATACAGCTTTTACTGATAAATGTAATGCTGATTTATTTGTAATGACAAAAACATCAGATATTATGTCCCTTTCATTTATATTATAATTTGGTGTTCTCATTATCCAATCAGAAAGCAGAATGAGACTCACATGTTGTTGCCATTTTTTAAACCTAAAATGTCTCTCTCTGATCTGAACGGTCTCTACATAAACTCCAGCTCCTGCACCAGTCCTGAGTCTGTGCTAATGCAGCCTCTGCAGCTCAGGGAGGGAATTCTGGAGGCTCTGAGCTTCAGATGAGTCTGTCCATAAACTGAGACTGAGATAAACGTGTACACAGCAACACAGGTTCAGTTGCAACAGAACTGACTAATGTTCGGTAAAGCGTCTTTGTGACAAATGTCTGTGTAAAGCACTGTATATATATATTTAAAAAAACAAAACAAACTAGAAGTAGAAGAATAAGAGCGCAGACAACATGCAGCTCCTTTAAAATCTCTGAGCCACAGGAGCGTGTGCAAAGACCTGAGACCAGGACTTGATTCGAGTCAGGACCTGAGCAGCAGCGTTCTGGACGTACTGCAGGCCACGGATTCAATGTCTCCAAGCGTCTCTGAGCTTTGATTTTCCTCGTTCATAGATCGACGACTGAGAACCAACATCACTGTAGTTTCACCGTCGCGTTCATCGTGGGTTTGAAAGTATGACATTAAACTTTTCAAAGGTGTGAATGATGAACCAGTGAAGGTGAAAATGATCCACATGTGGTCAGGACTTTTGACGATAGTTTCCTCTTACAGTGGGAGGGGACAAACTAGGTACATCTCAGGTACATCTGCCCTCAAAAACCTCAAACTTCCCCTCTGAGCACATCTGTACAGGAGCGAAATATTGAGATCAACACCTCCAAATTAAAAAGTTAAAAAGGTGTGAAGTCTCCGACCATCACAGGAAGAGACTGGGGTAGTTTTAGCAGCCTGTCCTTACTTCTGCTTTTGACTTGAAAGTGGAACCTAGGTGCTTTTTTATTTTGTATAGTGAAGAGGAAGTGTGAACAAATGACAAGTTTAATATCTAAACATTTTTATAGCATGTTGTGGGTGGTGCGGTGTGACTTTTACCGTGAAATATAGGTTCCTATTTTGTTTAACAGCACATTTAACGGCCCCATAATATTATTTTATACCATTATTATATTATATGTACTTTGAGCTGAGTCGAATCAGGTTTAAAAACTCCAAAATTTGAGCTTTGTTTGAGCCCGAGACAGCTCCATGGAGAACAGAGAGCGGGTCGGCCAAGTCGAAAGCAGAACAAAGCAGATAAGTGCACTTTTAGTTTTGAAACCTTGAAGGGAAAGTTAAACAGGAATTAAACTGGGTGAAACCACTCTCCTCGCACAGAAACTCACAAGACATTTAATTTGGTTTTGAAAATGTTACAAAGGTGTGTCATGATCTTAAAGCCAAAGACAAATTATGCGAAATTGACTTTTCAGAGCAGGACAGAACGTTTTTGCACACGAGCCGGGGACTGCAGTCATATTTGTACAGTATGAAAATCTGTAAATAGATGTTAATGTTGTGTAGATGTTGTGCAGTGTTGGGAAGGTGACTTTTAAAATGTAATCCCCTACAGATTACAGATTACACACACCAAAATGTAGTTTGTAACGTAATCCATTAAATTACTTAAAGTGAGTAATGTAATCTGAATACTTTGGATTACTTGATTTGCTGTAGAGAAACAAAGACGAGGAAATCTTCATATAAGAAGTTTTGTCTGATAAAAGAAAATGAAAAGTCCAGATTTACTGAACCAGAAAAAATATTATTGATAGAAGAGGAGGAGACACGTCCACACAGCAGGATTTAGTCCTGTTAAATCCTGTTTTAGTCCTGTTTTAGACCTGGTTTAGATCTAGTTTAGACCTGGTTTTAGACCTGGTTTTAGTCCTGGTTTTAGTCCTGGTTTAGACCTGGTTTAGACCTGGTTTAGTCCTGGTTTAGACCTGGTTTAGTCCTGGTTTAGACCTGGTTTTAGACTGGTTTTAGACCTGGTTTAGACCTGGTTTAGACCTGGTTTAGTCCTGGTTTAGACCTGGTTTAGTCCTGGTTTAGTCCTGGTTTTAGTCCTGGTTTAGACCTGGTTTAGACCTGGTTTTAGACCTGGTTTTAGACCTGGTTTAGTCCTGGTTTAGACCTGGTTTAGACCTGGTTTAGTCCTGGTTTAGACCTGGTTTAGTCCTGGTTTAGACCTGGTTTAGACCTGGTTTAGACCTGGTTTAGTCCTGGTTTAGACCTGGTTTAGTCCTGGTTTAGTCCTGGTTTTAGACCTGGTTTAGACCTGGTTTAGACCTGGTTTTAGACCTGGTTTAGACCTGGTTTAGACCTGGTTTAGTCCTGGTTTAGACCTGGTTTAGTCCTGGTTTAGTCCTGGTTTAGACCTGGTTTAGTCCTGTTTAGTTTAGTCCTGGTTTAGTCCTGGTTTAGACCTGTTTAGTTTAGTCCTGGTTTAGACCTGGTTTAGACCTGTTTAGTTTTAGTCCTGGTTTACCTGGTTTAGACCTGGTTTAGTCCTGGTTTAGACCTGGTTTAGTCCTGGTTTAGTCCTGGTTTAGTCCTGTTTTAGACCTGTTTAGACCTGGTTTAGACCTGGTTTAGTCCTGGTTTAGTGGTTTAGTCCTGGTTTAGTCCTGGTTTAGACCTGGTTTAGACCTGGTTTAGTCCTGGTTTAGACCTGGTTTAGTCCTGGTTTAGACCTGGTTTAGTCCTGTTTAGACCTGGTTTAGTCCTGGTTTAAAGTCCTGGTTCAATCCTGGTTTAGTCCTGGTTTAGTGTCCTTCAATGAGTGGAATTACCAAAAAAAAAAAAAAAAAAAAGGGATTTAGCCCAAAATGTGAAAACAGGAAAATCCCTCTGTGTAATCCATTTATTTCAACAAAGTAACTGTAATCCAATTACCACTCACTGAAACAGTAACTGTAACTGAATACAGTTACTCATAATTAGTACTCTGATTACATAACTCATGTAATCTGTTACTCCCAACACTGCGCATGTGTGAGTAGTGAGAGTAAAAATTTGACCTGTACATTTTAATACTAATCTTGCATGAGAATGTTTTGGAGTTTATGAGTGACAGACGCATGTTTTGTATGGGGTATTCTACATTTTGTCATGTTTTATGATTTGTGCGGGTTAAGTCGCGGGACTAAGGATGGAAATTAGCTTGGGCTGTTCTTCCCTACAAAAGCAGAACACCGCAATATCATGTTTGGTCAAAAATGAGTTTGTGTGGTTTTGTTTGTATGTGAGAGCTCCTTTATCATGTGAATAAAAAAACTATTGAGCTCAAAATCGACCTTTAAGTCTTATTTCTCAGTTCCCGTACTTTGCCTTTGTATCATGAGCCAGAAACACAGAGTCGTGCGAAGACAAAAGGCAGAAATTGTGTATTTTTTTGTTTGTGCTTTAGTTAAAATCCAACCTTTCGCCTCCTTCTTTTTGTTGCAGCCTTGGCACACGATCTTAACACATTAAATAAATAAACCTTTGTATTCAATTATACTTAAATTATCTTTAATGTGAAAGTATTTGGTGTATTTATTCAAGTCAGTGGCCCGAGCTCAATGGCGCGTGACTCCAGATTCGCCTTTCAGCTCGGCGAGGTACTAATGCTCTTTTCTTCCACAGGCATGTGATCGCGTCGACCAATCAGAGAGGAGCAGAGCGGAGCCGGAAGCTAACGATTATAAAGTGTTTTTTAAGACAACTGAAGGATTTTGAGCTGAGAAAAATGATTAATGATATAAAAATAAGGTAAATATCGACACAAAAGTTGACGTTTTTGAAAGTTGTACGTGCCCTGTCAGCTGAACACGAGCAGTTTGTGATTACGAGAAAAATCATTTCTCAGCCCAGCGCATTTTTTCCGCTAAATTACCGTATTGTCCGCACTATCAGGCGCACTTAAAAGCCTTTAATTTCATCAAAAAACGACTGCGCGCCTTATAATCCAGTGCCCGTTATATATGAATTTATTGGGGTGTCTTAGTACGACTTTAGTAAACCACAAAGCCGCACCACTTGCAGCGCACGAAGCAGATAGTGACTGTGCAGAGAAAAATACTTTTAGCCACATTTATTACTCCACGTAGGCGAGGAATGGAATGGAGGAATGAACTGAAAAAGGGAGTGTAATGTGTTATTTTTAGTTAGAACTGAACAATTATGAGTTATTGTGAATACTCTTAACAATTTAGCGTCTCAAACTGTTTTGTTTTTTTAAGTGTTAGAATTGAACAA
Source organism: Boleophthalmus pectinirostris (assembly GCF_026225935.1). Taxonomy (NCBI): domain Eukaryota; kingdom Metazoa; phylum Chordata; class Actinopteri; order Gobiiformes; family Gobiidae; genus Boleophthalmus; species Boleophthalmus pectinirostris. The sequence goes on from NW_026571175.1 coordinate 33,204,863, forward strand.
ATAAATAAAGTTTGACTGACTTATCTAACTGTTGTGTTTGGTTTAATGCGTCTTATAGTCCGGTGTGGTTTATATGTGAAGAAAGTTCGAAAATAGACCATTCAATGACAGTGCGCCTTATATATGAATTTATTGGGGTGTCTTAGTACGACTTTAGTAAACCACAAAGCCGCACCACTTGCAGCGCACGGAGCAAATAGGGACTGTGCAGAGAAAAATACTTTTAGCCACATTTATTATTCCACGTAGGCGAGGAATGGAATGGAGGAATGAACCAAAAAAGGGAGTGTAATGTGTTATTTTTAATTATAACCGAACAGTTATTGTGAATCCTCTAACAATTTTGTATCATTCAGTATTTTTTTTACATGTTGCAATTGAACAAAGTTGAGAGTTATTGTGAACATGTTAAATAAAGTTTGACTGACTTATCGAACTGTTGTGTTTCGTTTTATGCGTCTTAAAGTCCGTTTATATGTGAAAAAAGTTCGAAAATAGACCATTCAATGACAGTGCGCCTTATAATCCAGAGCGCCTAATAGTGAGGAAAATATGATAATAGTGAGTGTCACTACGAAAACTGAATGCAGCTACAAGCAGCAACACCCTATCCAGTTATTTTGAAGTCAAACAGTAAAAGGAAGGAAGGATTACAAGCAAAAGTACAGAAATAATCACACAAAAGTACATGTACACACACACTCACTGAACATGTGATTATAAGGACATTTCACTTGTCGTTAGAAAGTTAAACACCTCAATAGAAAAGTGTAATTTTGGTAAACATGGCGACATATTTGACCTTTGAACAAACACTGTCTTAAAGTTTTAGAAAATGCTCCCAGTGTTGAAAGCTCTCGTGTCTGACTTTCACTTCCACATCTGAACCAAGAGCGTTTGAGACATGCCCCCACCGTCCCTATGCAATCAATATTTGGGGAAGACAAAATAGTCTCGACCAATATTTGCCATTTTACTTTAATAAACAAAAAAAACTAAAACATTTCGTCCAATATTTTTCCAAACTCAGTGGTATTAATTTAACACATTTGAGTTCACATTTTGTTTATTAGACGTTCTGAGACGTGTACAGTGATATCGACAGGGTTACTCCTGCCGCTGTTTCATTGGCTGTAACAGAGTGATGTCATTAGTGGAGCCAGGAGCCTAAGCTGGGGCTTGAGCAGGCGTGAGTGAAGACGCTGAGCAACAAACTTTGAAAAAGGAAAAGGAACTTACTTGGCTTCATCTTCAGTTAGGCGATGTTTATACGATGACCGTCTGAACGGAAAACGCAAACATGGCATCGCGTCTTCACTTTTTATTTTGCGTTTAGACAAGCATTTTCAGGAGTAAATCTGCGTGCATACGGTGACGCAAAAGTGTGTGGAATTTGACTGGGTATGCGTGCCATCTGACATGTTTGTTTCTGTGTACCGTTTGTATGTGACGTAAACTCGTACACGACTTGAGCAGATCTGACCAGAGTTTTGCGTCTTGGGCAGTGTAGACGGAAACGCTGCGGCGGAGAATATTCAACTTTTCCACTCTGGAGGGTGGTTTCAGATTTTTGCGTTTTTTAAGCTCCAAAAACGCCGCCACCGTCTAAACGAAAGGCACTTCCGATAAAATATTTTGTCATTTTTATCCAGAAGCGTTCTAAAAACAGTCACAGCGGAAAAAGTCCACAAGTGCACCTCCCAAACGGAGCCCTACTTGCACACTGTGAGCAATCGGACTCTACTGATAATATTCCATGGAAAAATGTTTGGACATGAACTCACAAATGTCTGTTATTATTTAAATCAGGGGTGTCAAACATACGGCCCGGGGGCAGGATCCGGCCCTCCAAGACCTTTAATCTGGCCCTCAGCTGATTTTCTACTAAAATATTTTCATTATATTTTCTATTAAAATATTGTTAATTATCTACGGTGCTGAGCAGAGCAGCGTCTCCAGTGTCTCTGTACGTGGCCCCTCCCACCAGAGCAGCACAAATGAAGACTTGTCTCTTTCCAAACGCTCTTAAAGGACGATCGTTTTGACTGTTGACCGTGACACCCTCATCAGAAAAATGTCAAAAATGAGAAAAGTGGAGCCGAGTGCAGGATTTTCCAAGAAAAATTGACTTATTCCTATTTGCATACAAGTTAATGTTAAAACAACACAAAAAAAGAGTTCATCAATTAAAAAAGATTTCTGTGATAGATTTGTGTTTCTCTGCACAAATATTTGAACTTATTGCTGTTTTTGGGGAATATATGCCATTATTTTTTTTACTGGACCCTTTGGGATCAAAGTAGGTTGGATATGGCCCCTGGACCAAAATGAGTTTGACACCCCTGATCTAAAGAATCATCTTAGAAGGGCAATGGACACAAACTGAAAAAATGAATCCACCTCTCACTTATTTTTAGACTCTGTGTGTTTTTGGAAAGAAACACATAAATATATATAATATATATCCATCCATCCATTTTCTTTCTATGCCGAGAGACATAGTCCCTCCAGTGTGTCCTGGGTCTTCCCCGGGGCCTCCTCCTGGTGGGACATGCCCGGAACACCTCCCCGAGGGAGGCATCCGGAACAGATGCCCGAGCCACCTCAACTGGCTCCTCTCAACGTGGAGGAGCAGCGGCTCTACTCCGAGCTCCTCCCGTGTGACTGAGCTCCTCACCCTGTCTCTAAGGGAGCACCCAGCCACCCTGCGGAGGAAACTCATTTCGAGCGCTTGTATCCGTGATCTCGTCCTTTCGGTCATTACCCAGAGCTCATGACTATAGGTTCCTACTCTCACCCATGGTTATATAATACATATGTAAAACTTATATGGAAGATGTGCTGTTTGGTTTTTGCTGAAAAGTAAACAATATTTTTGAATTAATCTATTAATGAAGTAACCTATCAGTCGGTTTCATGAGGGGGGATGTTAGCTGATAATGTTCCCACCAACGCTGACACCAAACCTACGCCCTTGGTCTGACCTCCTCCATAAGCAAAAGAGAGTTGCCCAAAAGTTCCAGGGGTGGTGCCAAGAAGCGGGAAGAGGGTAGAGTTAGGGTTCTCCATTCTGATATACAGGATCTCGATCAAAAATGTTCCAATAGAAACCAGAGAGTGTTCAAAATGACCTTAGAAGACCTTGAAGACCTTGCAGCCCCTTAGCTCCAACCAAAAAATATGTGACCCCACCCCTGAAAAACACAGGGAAGTCACCTCTAGAACTTCCTCTTTTGGTTTGACTGGAATTTCTTCTCACAAATTCCTTTAGAAGAAATGGAGCGACCACAGCATCCAGATGTTTCATTTTTCGATTGCAGCATTGTGGAATTGTGGCTTCTTCAGATCTTTTCTCACCAGCCAAACATCTGCACATTCCATGACAAGCACGCAACAAGTTAATTGCGTGACATGAGCAATCCAGCTCTGAAAACAACAGTCTCGCACTCTCCCTCCTCCATCTGTGTCACAACAGACATCAGAGAATCAGAGTTCAGCTCAATGTATTTTGGCATTGTCCAAGATCACAACGGCAGTCACCTCACCGGAATCTCTACCTGCTCTAGATTTCTTGATTTGACCAAGAGAAAATCCAACCATGAAACTGTTGGTTAGTCCTAAAAAGATGGTGATATTAATGGACAAAGTGGAAAAAGAGACACCCAGTAATGCCCAGTGTACACGGACTGTGACTGCAGTGAGGTTCAGGACTCGTGTGGGTTCTGCAAGACTTAAGTTATGTTTACACTGAAAAAAATCACCGTATTACCATATCACTGTATCGGAAATAATTTGCGTAGTTTCTGTGTTCACGTTCAAGGTCTTCCCTATCCACACAGTAATGCGAAAAAAGCATGGGCGATAAAAATAAGGAAGTGGAGCACCGTGTCTGAAGTTGCAGCAGCCGATTTCGAAACCAAGGACGATGGCAAGCGTGAAAACAGTCTTTTCGTGGACCGACGACGAGGGTCAGTTGTTACTGAACGTAGCACTGGAACCTGGACTGAACCAAGACTGAACCAGGACTGAACTAAACTAAACCAGGACTAAACCAAAATTGAAAGGAGAATAAACCAAGACTGAACCAGACCTGAACCAGGACTGACCGGACCTAGAGAGATGAGCACTCAGCACCAGTGTTCATTTCGTAGACTAAATTATTTTTGTTATTTCTGTGTCCGCATTCAAAGCCTTCCCTATCCACACAGCAATGCAAAAAAAAAAACGTGGGCGATAAAAACAAGGATGTGGAGCATCGTGTCTGAAGTTGCAGCCGTCGAGTTTGAGCTGAGGAAGATGGCAAGCATGGAAACCGTCATTTCGACGACGAGGTTCATTTGTTACTGAATGTTACTGAATGTCAGAGAATGGCAGACCACATGACCGATGTCACAAACTCTGTGAATCAGGAAGGTGCAAGTCACAGTGACGTGGTCAAATAAGAACGCAACCTACTTCGATGTATCAGCGTTTTTGGATGCACAACGAAAACTACTTGAAGGCGTACTAGTGTGGATGGGGCCTTAGAAGGTCATTTAAAACCAACGCTCCTTGTTTCACTGATCTCTGACTGCGGTCTGGAGCCGTTTTCAGGTCATCGATGTGTCTTATCATTAGAGATGTAACAATAACCGTAATATTGTGATGATGTCGGGAAAACAAGTGTCCAGTAAAAACTTTGCCAAAGAGTGTAGAGAGTCAAAATGGTCGATGCTCTGAGCGTCTGTGTTTGTAACAGCTGAAAAATACGGACTAAGTCTAAGTTCAGGCAAAACCAGGACTGAAATAGAAATAAACCAGGACTGAACTAAGACTGAACCAGGACTGATCCTAGACTGAACCCGGGACTGAACCGAGACTGAACCAAGACTGAACCAGGACTAAATCAGGACTGAACTAGGTCTAAACCAGGACTAAACCAGGACTTGATCCTAGACTGAACCAGGACTAAACCAGGAGAGAACCAAGACCGAACCAGGACTGAACCAAGACTGAACCAAGACTGAACCAGGACTAAATCAGGACTGAACTAGGTCTAAACCAGGACTAAACCAGGACTAAACCAGGACTTGATCCTAGACTGAACCAGGACTAAACCAGGAGAGAACCAAGACCGAACCCGGACTGAACCAAGACTGAACCAAGACTGAACCAGGACTAAATCAGGACTGAACTAGGTCTAAACCAGGACTAAACCAGGACTGACCTAGACTGACTAAACCAGGACTGAAGACTGAAGGACTAAACAGGAGAGAACCAAGACGACCCGGGACTGAACCAGACTGAACTGAAAGACTGAACCAGGACTAAATCAGGACTGAACTAGGTCTAAACCAGGACTAAACCAGGACTTGATCCTAGACTGAACCAGGACTAAACCAGGAGAGAACCAAGCCCGAACCAGGACTGAACCGAGACTGAACCAAGACTGAACCAGGACTAAATCAGGACTGAACTAGGTCTAAACCAGGACTAAACCAGGACTTGATCCTAGACTGAACCAGGACTAAACCAGGAGGAACCAAGACTGAACCAGGACTGAACCAGACTGACCAAGACTGAACCAGGACTAAACAGGACTGAAACTAGGAAACCAGGACTAAACCAGGACTGAACCTAGACTGAACCAGGACTACACCAGGAGAGAACCAAGACCGAACCAGGACTGAACCAAGACTGAACCAGGACTGAACTAGGACTAAACTAGGACTGATCCTAGACACAACCAGGAGTGAACCAGGACTAAACCAGGACTAAACCAAGACTGCAGCAGGACTGAACTAGGACTAAACTACGACTGAACCAAGACTGAACCAGGACTGATCCAAGACTGACCCTAGACTAAACCAGGACTGAACCAGGACTAAACCAGAACTGTACTAAGTCTAAACCATGACTGATCCTAGATTGAACCAAGACTAAACCAGGACTGGGCCAGGACTGACCTGAGACTGAACCAGATCTAAACCAACAATGAACCAGAACTAATCTAAGAATGAACAAGGATTAAACCAAGACTGAATCAGGAGTAAACCAGGACTAAACCAGGACTGAACCAGGACTAAACCAGGACTAAACCAGGACTGAACCAGGACTAAACCAGGACTGAACCAGGACTGAACCAGGACTGAACCAGGACTGACTGAAACCAGACTGAACCAGGACTAAAACCAGGACTGAACCAGGACTAAACCAGGACTAACCAGGACTAAAACCAGGACTAAACCAGGAACTGAACCAGGACTGAACCAGGACTAAAACCAGGACAAACCAGGACTGAACCAGGACTAAACCAGGACTGGAAACCAGGACTGAACCAGGACTGAACCAGGACTAAACCAGGACTAAACCAGGACTGAACCAGGACTGAACCAGGACTAAACCAGGACTAAACCAGGACTGAACCAGGACTGAACCAGGACAGACTGTGGACATGTCCTGGACCAGACTCTCGTTCTTTTCATCTTCCTTCTTTGCATTTTTTTCTGTCTAGTAACAACATTGTGACATTTTGATTGATCAATTTCTGCGGTTTAATTAAAATGGTTGTGGTTGTCGTCATGGCAACGGGAGGAGGATTATTATTTTTCTTTCTCACTGTAACTCGTCGAGTTTAGGGAGAAAATTGTAGAAAGATTCATTCATTCGAGATCATGAGACGGTGACTCCCTCCCTCCTTCCCTCCCTCCTTCCCTCCCTCCGTCTCGTCTCCTCTGCCTCCTACATGTTGTGAGAATAAAAACGCTTTGTCACGCAGAGTTTAACACGCAACAAAATGATCACACGCTCCTCAAATATTCACATTTTACTCACGAACAGAAAATTACATGATTACTTTTGCCGTTTCATTATAATAAAAAACAAAAAATAATAAATACAAAATTAAATACAACAAATTTTAAATAAATAGTCTAATGGTTTCAGCAATTAACCCAAATAAGAATGTATGACCAAACCAGGACCGAACCAGGACCGAACCAGGACCGAACCAGGACCGAACCAAGACTGAACCAAGACTGAACCAAGACTGAACCAGGACTGAATCAAGACTGAGCCAAGACTGAACCAAGACTGAACCAAGACTGAACCAGGACTGAACCAGGACCAAACCAGGACTGAACCAGGACTGAATCAAGACTGAACCAAGGTTGAACCAGGACTGAATCAAGACTGAACCAAGGTTGAACCAGGACTGAATCAAGACTGAACCAAGACTGAACCAAGGTTGAACCAGGACCAAACCAGGACTAAAGCAAGACTGAACCAGGACTGAACCAGGACTGAATCGAGACTGAGCCAAGACTGAACCAGGACTGAACCAAGACTGAACCAAGGTTGAACCAGGACCAAACCAGGACTAAAGCAAGACTGAACCAGGACTGAATCGAGACTGAGCCAAGACTGAACCAGGACTGAACCAAGACTGAACCAAGGTTGAACCAGGACTAAAGCAAGACTGAACCAAGACTGAACCAAGGTTGAACCAGGACTAAAGCAAGACTGAACCAAGACTGAACCAAGGTTGAACCAGGACTAAAGCAAGACTGAACCAAGACTGAACCAGGACTGAACCAGGACTGAACCAAGACTGAACCAGGACTGAACCAGGACTGAACCAGGACTGAATCAAGACTGAACCAAGACTGAACCAAGACTGAACCAGGACTGAACCAGGACTGAACCAGGACTGAATCGAGACTGAGCCAAGACTGAACCAAGACTGAACCAAGGTTGAACCAGGACTAAAGCAAGACTGAACCAAGACTGAACCAGGACTGAACCAGGACTGAACCAAGACTGAACCAAGACTGAACCAGGACTGAATCGAGACTGAGCCAAGACTGAACCAAGACTGAACCAAGGTTGAACCAGGACTGAACCAAGACTGAAAACCAGGACTGAACCAGGACTGAACCAGGACTGAATCAAGACTGAACCAAGACTGAACCAAGACTGAACCAGGACTGAACCAGGACGGACCTGACCTAGAGACATGAGCTCAGCACCATGGATAAAAGTTGATATTTTCGATAAATGGTAAAAAAAAAACGAAACATAAATAAGTGAAAGGTACAAGTGGAGATTAGTTTTCAATCCCAGAGATTGAAACACGACTAGAAACAAACCTCAAGAACAGGTCCATACACGCCCCGTCCACAAATCACACGGGACTTATCTGGTTCAATAAACTGATTTTCTAGTTGATTAAAACTGTTAACAAGGACTAAACCAGGACTGAACCAGGACTAAACCAGGACTGAACCAGGATTGAACCAAGACTGAACCAGGACTGAACCAAGACAAGACCAAGAATGAACAAGGACTAAATCAGGACTAAACCAAGACTGAACCAGAACTGAGCCAGGACTAAACTAACATTGAACCAGGACTAAACCAGGACTGAAATAAGAATGAACAAGGACTAAACCAGGCCTAAATCAGGACTAAACCAGGACTAAACTGAGACTGAACCAGGACTGAAAGGAGACTAAACCAGGACTGAATCAGGACTAAACCAGGACTGAATCAGGACTGAACCAGGACTAAACCAGGACTGAACCAGTACTAAACCAGAACTAAGCCAAGACTGAACCAAGAATGAACAAGGACTAAATCAGGACTAAACCAGAACTAAACCAAGACTGAACCAGGACTGAACCCGGACTAAACCAGGACTGAAATAAGAATGAACAAAGGACTAAACCAGGCCTAAATCAGGACTAAACCAGGACTAAACTGAGACTGAACCAGGACTGAACCAGGACTAAACCAGGACTGAACCAGGACTAAACCGAGACTGAACCAGGACTGAACCAGAACTAAGCCAAGACTGAACCAAGAATGAACAAAGACTAAACCAGGACGAAACCAAGACTGTACCAGGACTGATCCTACACTAAAACCAGGTTTGAACCAGGACTAAACCAGGACTGATCCTAGACTGATCCTAGACTGAACCAGGACTGAACCAGGCCTGAACCCTGAACCAGGACTAAACAAGAATTAAACCAGGACTGAACTAGGACTAAACCAGAACTGAACCACGACTAAAACCAGGACTGAACCCTGAACTGAACCAGGACTGAACCAGAACTAAACCAGGACTGAACCAGGATTGAACCAAGATTGAACCAGGACTGAACCAAGACAAGACCAAGAATGAACAAGGACTAAATCAGGACTAAACCAAGACTGAACCAGAACTGAGCCAGGACTAAACTAACATTGAACCAGGACTAAACCCGGACTAAACCAGGACTGAAATAAGAATGAACAAGGACTAAACCAGGCCTAAATCAGGACTAAACCAGGACTAAACTGAGACTGAACCAGGACTGAACCAGAACTAAACCAAGACTGAACCAGAACTGAGCCAGGACTAAACTAACATTGAACCAGGACTAAACCCGGACTAAACCAGGACTGAAATAAGAATGAACAAGGACTAAACCAGGCCTAAATCAGGACTAAACCAGGACTAAACTGAGACTGAACCAGGACTGAAAGGAGACTAAACCAGGACTGAATCAGGACTAAACCAGGACTGAGACTGAACCAGGACTAAACCGAGACTGAACCAGGACTGAAACCAGAACTAAGCCAAGACTGAACCAAGAAAGAACAAAGACTAAACCAGGGAAAACCAAGACTGTACCAGGACTGATCCTACACTAAAACCAGGTTTGACCAGGACTAAACCAGGACTGAACCAGGATTGAACCAGGACTGAACCAGGACTAAACCAGGACTGAAACCAGGACTGAAACCAAGACTGAACCAGGACTGAACCAAGGACAAGACCAGAATGAACAGGACTAAATCAGGACTAAACCAGACTGAACCAGAAACTGAAACTAAACCAGGACTAAACCAGGACTGAAATAAGAATGAACAAGGACTAAACCAGGCCTAAATCAGGACTAAACCAGGACTAAACTGAGACTGAACCAGGACTGAAAGGAGACTAAACCAGGACTGAACCAGGACTAAACCGAGACTGAACCAGGACTGAACCAGAACTAAGCCAAGACTGAACCAAGAATGAACAAAGACTAAACCAGGACGAAACCAAGACTGTACCAGGACTGATCCTACACTAAAACCAGGTTTGAACCAGGACTAAACCAGGACTGATCCTAGACTGATCCAGGACTGAACCAGGACTAAACCAGTGGAGAACCAAGCCTGAACCAAGACTGAATCAAGACTGAACCAGGACTAAACCAGGCCTGAACCACGACTAAAACCAGGACTGAACCCTGAACCAGGACTAAACAAGAATTAAACCAGGACTGAACCCTGAACTAGGACTAAACCAGAACTGAACCAGGACTGAACCAGGACTAAGCCAAGACTGAACCAGGACTAAACCGAGACTAAACCAGGACTGAAACTGTATCAACTTTCATTCGCAACTAAAAAATGTGAACTGAAATTATATCAGAACCTCGTTTTGTCTCTTTCGTCTCGATTTTGGGAACCGAATCTCGTGCCGTCGTCTCACCTCATCGAAATTTCACCTCCTCACGTTTCTAAATATTTCCACCGAGACAAACTTCATTCCTCAGACGTCCCCGGTCCACGGTCCACTGCTCAGGCAAGTCCCCACTTGTCATGACCAGAGAGTTTTTTCACGCACCGTGGGAGGAGGTGTCGGTAGAACATGAACCGACCAAGTTAAGTTTAGACTAAATAAAACCCGACTCGCTAAATTTAGTCTAAGAATTCTGACTCAGGTACTTTAAAGGTCCTTTATTACACAAACATGACTCATCTGATATTTAAGAAGTGGCAGAGTTTGTGTTTGTGGAGGTCGAATCCATGGCAATTTCTCTTTTGTAATGTTAAGATGTTGTTGCCTCATCAAAAACAGAGCTGGATTTGTGTTTTGTTTCATTCACACACGCTCAAAATGCTCCGTTCGGCTTCGTGATTTATTTTTTTATTTGTATTTATTCATGTATTCAATTTGGGCCAGTCACAAATTTATGTTCTTTAAAAATTGAGCATATAACATGAGTGAAATTATAACAGAAATAACAATAAAATTGTCCAAAAAGGAATGGGAAGAAAAACACTTAAATCCCACTTCTACTTTCTTTCGCATTTCACGTTAAACTATAAAAACCACGGATGTAACGGTACAAAAATCAGAGTTGGGTAAAGTACCTGGGTTTCGAGGTCACGGTTCGGTTCATTTTCGGGAACAAAATGCGAAATCATTTGCTTAATGTTTATTTGTGTTTTTATTAAACCAACAATTTGTTTTAACATTATACAAACGGGAAATTAAAATAAATGCAAAGTGCTGCTTGGTAACACTAATAAGTTCAAGAAAATATTCTCAAATAAGCAACAAATGTATGAAATATTATAAAAAATAAATAGTTGTAAATAGTTAACAAAATTTTAAAAAGTTTGGGGGCAGCAGTGTTACTTGGAGATGCAAAAATTGTGCAGAATTGTCAAATACAAAGTAGAAAAAACTGAGGCAATCAAAAAAGTACAAAATAATTAAAATCCTTTAATACCACATGGCAGATAAACAAAACTTTTCAAAATTTAAAGTGCAGCAGTAACAGGTCCAGCGTGAAGTTTTCCTCAATCTTCAGATTTTTGGCCAGAAAAAAAAAAAATTTGTCCCACATTGTCTGGAGTAAGTGTGGATCTGCTGCAGGTACAACGTCCCCAGGGACTGAAATTAGACTTTTACTCAAGGACCGAGGTCGAGGGTTTGGGGCGTGGGGGCGGGAGGGCGGAGATTCTGTGCCGGTAAAAGGTGAAAGTGAAGATTTGGGTGCGACGACTGTAATTTTACGAGGATTCACGTAGATCGGAGGGATGTTTTCAAGGTGAGGGGCAGTTGTTGTCAAAGTGGTTGCCCTAATTATAAAGGACTAAACCAGGAACTGAACCAGGACTAAACCAAGGACTGAACCAGGACTAAAACAAAACTGAACCACAAATGAACAAGAAATAAACCAAGACTTAACCAGGACTGAACAAGGATTGAACAAGGACTAATCTAGGACTGAACTAGGACAGAACCAGAACTTAACTGGGACTAAACCAGGACTGAACCAGGACTGAACCAAAGCTGGACCAGGACTGAACCAGGACTAAAACAAAACTGAACCAAACTAAACAAGGACTAAACCAGGACTGAACCAAGACTGAACCAGGACTGAACCAGAACTAAACAAGGACTAAACCAGGACTGAACCAGGACTGAACCAAGACTGAACCAGGACTGAACCAAAGCTGGACCAGGACTGAACCAGGACTGAACCAAGGCTGAACTAAGAATGAACTAGGACTGAACCAGAACTAAAACAAAACTGAACCAAACTAAGCAAGGACTAAACCAGGACTGAACCAAGACTGAACCAAGACTGAACCAGGACTGAACCAGAACTAAACAAGGACTGAACCAGGACTGAACGAAGACTGAACCAAGACTGAACCAGGACTAAACCAGAACTAAAACAAAACTGAACCAAACTAAACAAGGACTAAACCAGGACTAAACCAGGACTGAACCAAGACTGAACCAAGACTGAACCAGAACTAAACAAGGACTAAACCAGGACTAAACCAGGACTGAACCAAGACTGAACCAGGACTGAACCAGAACTAAACAAGGACTAAACCAGGACTAAACCAGGACTGAACCAAGACTGAACCAGGACTGAACCAGAACTAAACAAGGACTAAACCAGGACTGAACCAAGACTGAACGAAGACTGAACCAAGACTGAACCAGGACTAAACCAGAACTAAACCAAGACTAAAACAAAACTGAACCAAACCAAACCAAGACTGAACCAGAACTAAACAAGGACTGAACCAGGACTGAACGAAGACCGAACCAAGAATGAACAAGGACTAAACCAGGACCAAACCAAGACCAAACCAGGACTGAACCAGGACTGAACTAAGACTGAACCAGAACTAAACAAGGACTAAACCAAAACTAAACCATGACTGAACCAGGACTGAACCAGGCCTAAACAAGGACTAAACCAAGACTAAACCAAGAATGAACATGACATCACCAGGTGGACCAACGTATTTTCAATTCTGAGAGAAAAACTGCGTCTAAATCTGCTGCGTTTGTGCTTTTAAACTTGTGAATGAAACAAAACACAACTCCAGGTCTGTTTTTGTCTCGAGGAAACACCATTACAGACCCCAAAAAAAAAAAAAATTGCGTAACACGAGCTCTTTAAACCCATATTCCTGACTCACGACGGCTTTTCTATATGACACATGTACAGTGAGGAGATTACAGTACATGTTTGGGTTGGGCCAAAGCCAGTTTTTTTCCACGATTATTCGAAACCCGGGAGGAAGTGATGAACCAGAAGACGTATATGTTGGTCCTAATATGGAAACGATCAGCATATATGTTGGCAGTGTTGAGAAATATTGAAGCTGAGTCTGCGCTTTGTGGTTTGTTACTTCACACGTCGAATGTTTCCACTGGAACTGACCCAAATACCAAAGTTTACGCATTCTCTAAAGATGCCATGTTACACTAAACTGACTCTGGTTATAAACAGTGTTGGGAAGGTGACTTTTAAAATGTTTTCCCCTACAGATTACAGATTACACACCCCAAAATGTAGTTTGTAACGTGATTCATTCAATTACTTAAAGTGAGTAATGTAATCTGGATACTTTGGATTACTTGATTTGCTGTAGAGAAACAAAGACGAGGACATCGTAACATGAGAGGTTTTGTCAAAAGAAAATAAAAAGTTCAGACTTTACTGAACCAAATTAAAAATATTATTGATAGAAGAAGAGGAGACACGGTCTGCAAAACATGGTTTAGTCCTGTTAAATCCTGTTTTAGACCTGGTTTTAGACCTGGTTTTAGATCTGGTTTTAGACCCGGTTTAGACCTGATTTAGACCCGGTTTAGACCTGGTTTAGTGTCTGGCAATGAGTGGAATCACCAAAAAAAAAAAAGGGACATAGCCCAAAATGGCAAATGTAAAAACAGGAAAATCCCTCTGTGTAATCCATTTATTTCAACAAAGTAACTGTAATCCAATTACCACTCACTGAAACAGTAACTGTAACTGAATACAGTTCCTCATAATTTGTACTCTGATTACATAACTCTGGTACATGTAATCTGTTACTCCCCAACACTGTTTATAAAGTTGTTACCTCGTTAAAAACAGACCTGAAGTTACGTTTTGTTTCATTCACACGTGTTTGAGTTATGTTTTATTATTAGTCTGTCTACTTCTGCAAAACTCAAAATGCTCTTGTGGTGTCACATTTTAAGATATAAACACTTAAATCGATCAGAAAATTACTTAAGATCATTTTACTTGACAAGTTTTCTTAAAATAAACGACCTTTAGACTAGAATGAAGCAGTTTCAGAACTAGTAAGTAGACAATAAATCTGAAAAAAGAGGAATAACCTGATATAAGTTTTAAAATTTTGGCCACGTCAGAGAAATTTTCAGTGTATAAAGCTTTAGTTTTCAAGTTAACAGCTCCTCTTGTCTTTAGTTCAGTAGATTCAGATTGGCAATTCCAGGGCTAAAATTATCGGAATTAGTTTAGTGAAGATGTGTAAAGTTTAAAAACACAGTAGGAACAGAGTGTTTTCTATTTGAAAGAGGAGTTCAGCCTAAATGTGCAGGATTTGTGTGTTAAACTTGTGAGAATGAAGCAAAACACAACTTCAGGTCTGTTTGTGACGAGGAAACATTATAATATAAATCAGAAAATACGACAGTACAGTGACACATTATTAAATCTTTTACTGTCGCATTACATACGTCATGACCAAACAGCAGCGATTGGTTAAATGATAAAAAGTACCTGCCTACCGTCGAACAAACTCTAATGCTGCGAGGTCAGACGGTTTGTACGAAGTGAAACTGGCTGATGAAGCAGTTTTGTTGCTTGTTTATTGGAAAGAAATTTGACATTTTCACTTTTGTTTGTTTGTTTCATATGAACTTTACACTTTGTCTTATCAAAGACTTTCAGTATCACAGCCACAATTAAGCGTTTGTTTTTATTGAACCGTAGAGAATCCATCCATCTCCTCCTCGAACCGTCACCTTATCGTGGTCAGTGTCGGGAAGGTGACTTTTAAAATGTAATCCCCTACAGATTACAGTTACATACCCCAAAATGTTGTTTGTAACATAATCCATTAAATTACTTAAAGTGAGTAATGTAATCTGAATACTTTGGATTACTTCATTTGCTGTAGAGAAGCAAAGACGAGGAAATCTTCACATGAGATGTTTTGTCTGATAAAAGAAAATAAAAAGTTCAGACTTTACTGAACCAAATTAAAAATATTATTGATAGAAGAAGAGGAGACACGGTCTGCAAAACATGGTTTAGTCCTGTTAAATCCTGTTTTAGACCTGGTTTTAGACCTGGTTTTAGATCTGGTTTTAGACCTGGTTTAGACCTGGTTTAGACCCGGTTTAGACCTGGTTTAGTGTCTGGCAATGAGTGGAATCACCAAAAAAAAAAAAGGGACATAGCCCAAAATGGCAAATGTAAAAACAGGAAAATCCCTCTGTGTAATCCATTTATTTCAACAAAGTAACTGTAATCCAATTACCACTCACTGAAACAGTAACTGTAACTGAATACAGTTCCTCATAACTTGTACTCTGATTACATAACTCTGGTACATGTAATCTGTTACTCCCCAACACTGCTGGTAGAGTCAAACAGACTCTCATGTCAAACAGGTCGGGGGGTCGGGTCAGATGAAGAAAGGTTCAGAAGCTTCTTTATGATGATGTCCACACAGAGGACAGTTACGTCGCCCGGAGTGGCTTCACCGGGGCCCCGCCCTGGAGCCAGGCCTGGGGTGGGAGCTCCATGGTGAGCGCCGGGCACAGTCTGAACGAGCGACTTTGGGTCCGTTCTTCCGTGGGCCCAGCACCTGCGGGAGGAGCCATAAGGGGCAGCAGTCGAAGGCGAGGACCTCGACGAGCGGATCTCTGGACATAAACCCAAGAGTATTTGTACAGAATTGAAGTGTATTTGAAGTATATCTTATAGAATCGAACGCTCACTGTATCGAGGTGTGTATCGTATCGAAAACTTCTTAATGAGTGTGTTTACATGCACATCAATAACCCGGTTATTGTCCATATCCCGGTTATGTCAGTATTCGTGTTACTGCGTTTACATGCGCACTGAGAAACCGGGACACTCATATCCGCGTGTACATGATCAAATGGAGTATCCCGGTTTCTTGACATAATCTTACAAATGCGCAGGCGCAAAAATTAACTTAAATCAATTTCATAAACCAGGAAAAATACAAACCGTGAGCTCCTTTAGCATAAGAAGCTAAGGAGCTACGAGATCTCCCACAATCCACTGTGCAGATTCTTCATTAAAATCTTCTGCATAAATAAACTCAACTTTACAACATATAAACCATAAACACTATAGACACATCAGCCCGTTTGATCAGATAATTCAGCTCTGATCACATTTGTTTACGTTTTACAGAAACGAAACTTAAGACCGTTTGGCTAATTAGCATAAACTGTTAGCGGCGATAAAAACAACTCGCTCCTTGTGCCGCTGATGTGATCAGTTTCTTTTGGACTAAATGACACGACTCTGTGGATTATGTGTGTTATTTCTGTGACAGAAGAGGCACTAATGATGGTAAGTGTGTTCCGTGCGTATAGAGTATAGGAGATAGTTCATGTTTTAGCTTTTCAGCGTCACACGAGTGCAGGTCGTACGAGTGCAGATTGTACGTGTGCAGGTTTAGCGCAGCTCTTTAATTTACAGTCATTTCACTCGTTTGGTCACTTTTTTGTCGCTACTGTTGTGGTGAAAGGCTGGAAAGTGTCTTTTGGACGCATGCGCACTCAACTTTATGTTGCAGTAACCGGGGTACTGCGTTTACATGCCACAAGTAACCCGGTTACTATCGGAATAAACCAGCTACAGTAACCTGGTTTCTAATAACCGGGTTACTGCGTTTACATGCACCATCAAGAAACCAGGATACTCAAAAAAGCCGATCATAACCGGGTTATTGATGTGCATGTGTACACACTCATGTGGAGAGAGAGGTATATGCCCACTAACCAGAGAGTCACAGGTTCACTCCTCTGAGCAAACATAAAGTCATGTTTGTGTGAGTTCACGTTGGTACAGACTGACACCGGCTTCCAGAAGAGTCAGTCAGTGTCAGTGTGCGGAGGAGGAGGAAACACGACGAGTAATGAGGCGTTCGGACGAGAGAGAAAACAGAACACAGACACAAACTCGGGCAAAATAAATCATCGTAATAATTCATCACTGAGCTCTGACTTCTGCTTGTGATAATAATTTCAACAAACTGGCTCCGTTACTGTTTGTTTATGTGCAGGATCTAAATCTGTGTGTGATTCAAATTTTGTTTTTCAACTGATTCCTAACTTTTTGTTTAAAAACTGACTTCCGTTTCTCTGGAGTCCTGTAGTAGAGTCCTGGTCTTAAAAAAGTAAAAATCTGATCAGTCCATTTCATTTAAACAGAAAACTCTGGTCCTTTTTATTTTTATTTAGAGAATTGAGTTTTTTCGTTTTGAGAGTACCGAGAGATTCACGTCAACTACTCAGGAAGTCAAAATGCAGTGGTTTCAGATTCATCACAAAAACGTCACATCACAATCTCGGGATAATCTCAAAGACTTCCACTGAAGACAAATAATCGACTGTAGTATTTTCCTTTTTAGGTTAGTTTTAGTCACGCTTCACACGACCACAGTTGACAAATGAATCACGGTTTCCTGCGCTCAAACTGATGTGTCTTATTTTAAAGTTTAATACGATGTGCAACATGTCACAAAGAGTCAAAATAGCATTAAAATAAAAAAATAAATGGGTGCATTGTGACGGGAGCAAGATCATTATTTGGATGTAATGAATAAAGTCTAAATAATAAGATGTGAAAAGTGTCAAAAACTGATTTTCATTCCAAAATCCTTCCATTTATGTTCATGTATCACCCAAAATACTGCAGTTTTATGTCTCTCGTGCAAAAATACTGCAAATTAATGTTTCATATACCAAAATACTGCATCTCTCATATAAAAATACTGCAGTTTTATGTCTCAAATACCAAAATACTGCATGTCTCATACCAAAATACTGCAGTTTTAAGTCTCAAATACCAAAATACTGCATGTCTCATACCAAAATACTGCAGTTTTAAATCTCAAATACCAAAATACTGCATGTCTCAAATACCAAAATACTTCATCTCTCATACCAAAATACTCCAGTTTTATGTCTCAAATACCAAAATACTGCATCTCTCATACAAAAATACTGCAGTTTTATGTCTCAAATACCAAAATACTGCAGTTTTATGTCTCTCATGTAAAAATACTTCATCTCTCATAAAAAAAAATACTGCAGTTTTATGTCTCAAATACCAAAATACTTCATCTCTCATACAAAAATACTGCAGTTTTATGCCTCAAATACCAAAATACTGCAGTTTTATGTCTCTCATACCAAAATACTACATTTCTCATACCAAAATACTGCAGTTTTACATCTCTCATACAAAAATACTTCATCTCTCATACATAAGTACTACAGTTTCATCTTTCACACAGACTCTTCATGAGAAACACGGGGCAGATAAACACAGACAAATATAACACGGTCACAACAGAGAATTAGAGATGAAATTAAACTCCCAATCTGGCAACACAGCACAGCACCACACATTTTTAATTTCTAAATGTTCTTTTGTGAGTCGATCTGGAATCTCAGGGCCCAAAGATGTTTCCAGTTTCCACATTTATGAATCTGGTCTTGATACATTAAAGGTCACATATTACTCATATTACACATATTACACATATTACACATATTTATTTACACTATTTATAATCAAAGTTATAATATTTGCTCATCACAAACAAACACAAAATCTGCATATTTACGCTGAGTTCTTCTCTCAAACTGAAAACACTCTGTTCCACCTGGTGATGTCATGTGGTCACTGTGTTTTCATAACTTCAAATATAGAAGTGCACTTCAGGATTACAACCTGATCAACCTGATGACATCACAAGGTGGGAGTGAGTGTTTTGTTCTGATCTCTCCAAAGTGCAGCAGCCTAAATATAAACACGCACTAAAAATAAAAACACATGAAGAAGAAGGAAGTACTGAAGTCAGAATAAGTCATCGAATGATCCATTACACTGAACTAGAAGTGACGCTGTGAACCTATCTATAAATCAATCAATCAATCTATCTATCTATCTATCTATCTATCTATCTATCTATCTATCTATCTATCTATCTATCTATCTATCTATCTATCTATCTATCTATCTATCTATCTATCATCTATCTATCTATCTATCTATCTATCTATCTATCTATCTATCTATCTATCTATCTATCTATCTATCTAT
>NW_026571175.1:33229304-33243620 GCF_026225935.1 Boleophthalmus pectinirostris
ATAAAATTATGAAAAATTATGTTTTTTTTTTATGTCAAATTTATATAAAAAAAAAAAAAAAAAATCTAAATTGGTGCAAAATGTGAATGCCTTAAACACATTTTGATTGTGATTTGAAGATTTGTCAAGTTTGTGGACTGTTTTAAATTGGAAAAAAGAAAGAAAAAATGTTTTTAAAAATGTAAAATGTTACTTTTATAAAACTTTAAAACCACAAAATGTCACTTTTAACCACAAACGTCACACATTTTGGTTGTGATTGTGACTGGATTCAATTGCAAAAGAAAAAAATAAAGGCTAAAAATAAAAAGTATTGGCTAAAATATTACTTTTATAAAACTTTAAAGCCACAGTCTGTCACTTTTAACCTGCAAACTGACCAGATCTTTCAACTTAGCTGCATTAATTACACTGGAGATGTGAGCTCTCCTCTCCACAAACCTGACTCTTAAACTTTGTTACTTGATAAATAATACTTTTATTTGTATATCACTTTTCTAAACGACAAAATATTTGAAAATAATCTGGATTTTTTTTTTGTTTTTTCAGCGCTGAAACTCTCGATGAGACAAACTCACGTCAGAGCGGCCATTCATCTGGACGGTAAATATCTGAAATATTATAATACTTCATAGTACTAGTACAAATACTGCTTGTAGTATTAAGACAGTGTTGTAACGTGACGAAGTAAAAGTAGTAAAGTATAAATCTTAAGTATCTGCGCTTTACTTCTGTGGATACTTTTTACTTTTACGTCCTTCCAACTCTACTACATTTCTGGAAAGTAAAAGTACTTTTTATTACAGTTTGAGTTCTGCTGAAAAGTCTAAAGGTTTTATTTTTATCGCATAATTATTTGAGCAAACAAAAAAAAAAACGCAAATAAAAAATTCAGTTGTTTACGTTTCGATTTCGTTAAAATTGGACCTCAAAATATGCACAAAATACTTTAACTTTTTACTCTTTAAGTGCGTTTTTAAACAAATACTATAGTACTTTTGTCAGCAGATTTTCTCATGTGATATTTTTACTTTCTGTTACTCTGGTATGCGTACTTTTACTTCTCGGAATGCAGTGAGTGGAGTTTTATTTATAGATACTTTTACATAATTAGATTTCTTGATGTTATATTTTTACTTTTTGTTACTCTGGTATGCGTACTTTTACTTCTCAGAATGCAGTGAGTGGAGTTTTATTTATAGATACTTTTACATAATTAGATTTCTTGATGTTATATTTTTACTTTTTGTTACTCTGGTATGCGTACTTTTACTTCTCAGAATGCAGTGAGTGGAGTTTTATTTATAGAGCAGAGAGAAACTCGTAGGCGTTGAGTTTAAATGTGACGCGATGACGGATTCATGACAGATGTGTGATTTATTTTTTCATAATAATCGGATTCTGTTCAAACTCGCTCTGAAATTCTCATATTTTGCTTGTCGGTTCAGATTTCTGACTAGATTTTTACAAAAACGCAGAATAAAACACGAAATTACGGTGTTTATTTTGCTGTTACCTCATCACAAACATCTTGATTTGTGTTTCGTTTCATTCACAGATGTTTAATTATTAGTGTGTGTACGTCTCCAAAGCTCAAAATGCTCAGTTCCACCTTGTGATGTCATGAAGTGGTAGTTTAACAGAAGTTATCAGCTCATTTGTACATTTTTTTCAGTAGAGATTGACGTTTCCAGGGGGTTCACTGCAAAAAAACAACATCTAGGCAACTTGAATTAAGAAAGTTTTATCATGATTTGAGTCAATTTCACTTCAAAAGTAAAATTATTTGCAAATGAAACAAGATTTTTCTACTTAAAATAAGAAAAGAGAAAACCAAATGTTGCTTGAATTAAGAAAAACGCACAGATAATTTGACTTGTCAAGTTGAATCGACTCAAATAAAGTCAAATGTTCTTAATTTAAGTCATTTTATTTTACAATAAATCGAAATATCGTGATATCGTATCGCCAAAAGTCTCAGGCTATCACAATATATCGAATCACACATTTTTATAGTAGAAACAGCTTATAAACATCGGGAACTACATATCCCATGATTCATTTCAGCGCAAACAACATGAAGAAATACGTTTTTTACTTGAATTCTTGGGATTATGATGGAAATAATTCACACCAAAATCTTGTCAAGCTATTTTAAAAGCAAAAATTACATCAGCCTCGAACCGTGAGAAGAATATCGTGATAATATCGTACCGAGAGATTTGGATATCGTTATCGTTTGGACTAGATATTGTTTTTTTTTTCCAGTGCTGAAATCAACTAAATGATTCTAGTGAAGGTGTGTGGAGTTTAAAAACAGAGTGGAGCACTTTCTGGGTTACAACATGACATCACAAGGTGGAACAGAGTGTTTTCAGTTTGAGAGAAAAACTAAAAAAATGTAAAAACGCAGGATTTGTGAGTTAAACATGAAACAAAACACAACTCCAGGTCTGTTTGCGATGAGGAAACGACGTTATAACAGATCAGAAAACAGAATAAAATTGGAGCTTTAATAGTTTGGGCTTTTGGAGAATAACGTAAAACAAATTAAATGATCAAATCCACTCAGTTTCATTTCTCTCCAGCGACTAGGTCAGGAATCAGATACACTAGACCAGACGTGTCCAAACGTTTTCATCAAGGGCCACAAATCTAAACACAGACGAGCAAAGGACAGACTGATCGAAGGCCGTAGATTGGAGCTCAAAACAGTGAATAATTGAAATATGTGCAGGTTTAACACGTTAGAATGACTCATCAGTCCTTTATTTACGTTAAAGTCAAGGCAGATTTTCAAAACACTTGCAGTAAAAAGTTAAATTTTACTTAATGCAAGGTGATTTGGGCCAATTCACCTGGAAAAATTTGTCTGAGGGCCGGATTTGACCCATAGTTTGGACATGCCCGCACTTGACGGTTCGCAAAAAAACCCCAAAAGAGAAGTGCGAGTGCGAGTTTGGGCACTAGCCAATCAGCAAAGAGCCAGACATTCCGAGATCGAGGATTTAAAGCCGGAACAAAGAGAATGTTTGGTGAAAGACGTTATTGTCCTTCTTCCTACGAGATTTGGCGCATTACAAACGTCACGACCAAACAGCGGCGATTGGTTAAATAAAAAAGTACCTGCCTACTGTCGAGCGGACGAATCCTAATGCTGCGAGGTCAGACGGTTTCCACGAACTGAAACCGGCTGATGAATCTTGCTAAACAAAACCTTCGTGAGTGAGTCAGATCCGGTGACTAACCCGAGCTTTTCTTGTCGCAGGTAAATACGACGACGAGACGGGCACGGTGCGCTGGCAGAAGGACACAGACCAGTCGTACTCCCAGGGCGAGCTGACGCTGGACAACAACGAGATCGTGATTCCCCTGAGCGGGCCGTACTTCGTCTACAGCCAGGCCTCGTACCGCCTCACCTGCAGCAGCGAGGAAGAAGACGGGGAGGAGGAGGAAGAAGAGGAGAGCGGCGGCTTGGTGCACATCAGTCACACGGTGGAACGCAAATCCGATTCGGTTGGATCCGGAGAGGAGCCGGAGGAGGATTACAACTCCATCCTGCACTCGGTGAGGACGGCCTGCCACAGACACCGGCACAAGGGCCACTGGTTCACCGGGGTCTACGTGGGCGCCATGTTCAACCTGAAGCGGGGGGATCGACTTCGCGTAAACCTGACGGAGAACCCCAACATCCGGTCCAACCTGGACGACGATAACGGCGAGACCTTCTTCGGGGTCTTCGCTCTGTAAGTTTGGACTGGAACCGGGGGGGGGGGGGTATCCGGGTTTAGACCTGAGTCCGGACCAAAGACCAGACCAGGGACCAGACAGAGTACAAGTCCAAGTACTGCCGTTAGCTTCTGCACTCACTACAGACCGGTGCTCAGGGACAAATGAAGAGTTTACAAGTGTATTTATTGAAACGACGTGTTTGCTTATTTGTTTATTTATGGATGTACTTATTTATTTATTTATTTATTTGTGAAAGTGTGTATTTATTTATTAATTAATTTATTTCTATTTATACAATATGTTCTTATTTTTCCAGAACAATGTTTTGTTTTTTTTCAATAAACAAAGGCGCTGCATCTGTGGTGCCGCAACTGTGACCTACGCTCTTTCATTTATTCATTTATTTATTATTTTATGGACATAGTTATTACATTTATTCATTTATTTATTATTATATAGACATAGTTATTACATTTATTCATTTATTTATTATTATATAGACATAGTTATTACATTTATTAATTTATTTATTATTATACAGACATAGTTATTACATTTATTCATTTATTTATTATTATACTGACATAGTTATTACATTTATTCATTTATTTATTATTATATAGACATAGTTATTACATTTATTCATTTATTTATTATTATATAGACATAGTTATTACATTGGACAAACCAAATACATTCTCTCAAGTGTTAGTGTTAAAATTACTGTACAAAACAGGCTCTCTGTTTCTCAAATCCAGCTGTCACTTTTATGAAAGCTTAATTCCTATATGACATTATTTTCTGATCTGTTATAATGTTGTTTCGTCATCACAAACCGACCTGGAGTTGTGTTTTGTTTCAGTCACACATGTTTGTTAAAAATGTGCGACACTAGGAGTGTGCAAAAATATAAAAAAAATATCCAATCCAACTTTATTTGTGTAACACATTTTATAAACAAAACAGTTTCCAAAGTGCTTGCTTAAAAAAAAAAAAAAAAAAAAAAAAGCTGAATTATGTTTCAACTATGAGGAAACTAACAGAATCAATATAAAATAATAATAATAAAATCAATGAAAAAAATAAATAAAATCAATACATAAAAGCAGTACTAAAAAATAGATAAAAACAATAAATAAATAAAATAAATAAATAAAAGACACAGAGGAGCACGCAACTCACACGGTGTTAAAAGCCACAGAATAAAAGGGGACGAGAATAAGACAAGACTTAAAACACTCCACTGTGGGGAGACGTGCAGGGGCAGAGCGTTCCAGAGTTTGGATATCGTATAGTTTAATGTAGCGGTGTAACGATATCCAAGTCTCACGATACGATATCGTCACGGTATGAACCTCACGGTACGATATTTATGGTGATATTGTGCAAAAGCTCACGATATGGTCGGGAGGCTCACAATTAGGGATGTAACAATATCCATTTACTGCGATATTTTGACTGTTAATATGCGACTTTTTCCTCTTAAAATGCTTTGACAAGACTTAATCCAAAGAACTAAAATTTAAAAGTGCTTAGAACTTATATTTCTTCTTGTCGTCTGCACTGAAATGGAGCAAAGGATCATGGTCTATGTAGTCCTCTGTCTTTTTTTAGCTGTTGCTGCACCATACTCTTAATTTAAACAAAGAGACTTGTGATTCGATATATTGTGATGGTCCCCGATATTATTGTGAGAACTTTGACGATACGATATCACGATATTTCGGTTATTGTTACATCCCTACTTTAATGTGATGATACAGTATCGATATCGTGGACTGCTGCATCAATATATAGTATTTTTTGGTTGATTTCACTAAATTATTTTGTTACAGCTACAGTTTTGTTGCTTGTTTAGAGGAAATAAATCTTGTTTATGTGACACATTTGATATTTTCACTGTTTTGATGATTCTTTGCACAAGAAGTGGTTTAAAAAAGACTTTCAGTATCACAGGCATGATATTTTTTTTACTGAACTGCATTAAATCGATTTGAAATACATCGTAACGAATGGAAAGCTCACTGTATCGAGGTATGCATCGTATCTGCAACTTGTTAAAGATATCCAGCCCTATTTAACACACAAATCCTGCATATTTAGGCTGAGTTCTTCTCTTAAACTAAAAACACTCTGCTCCACCTTGTGATGTCATGTGGTAATACGGGAAGTGCTCCACTGTGTTTTTAAACTCCACACACCTTCACTAGAATCATTTGGATGATTTCAGCTCTGGAACTGACGATCTTCTACTGAACTTAGGCCCCGTCCACACTAGTTCGTATCTGAGTCGTTTTCGTTGTGGATGCAGTGTTCGTTCACACTCATCCGATGGAAAACGGCTCCAGAGACGGAACGATCTGGTGCCGTCAACTCCCATGAATTCATCTGTAGTACAGATCTGATCCGGCACCGTGTGGACGCCTGGAAATACTGATGTAGTTCTATGCGCCGCAAAGTAATTCACCGCCAAAACACTAAGAGGCTAGAATATCTGTCCATTGTCAAATGAATAAACGTCAATCATTAACATGTGTCTCAGTGTGTACGACCTGCAGACGTATAATCTCTGAAAAGTTTCACACGGACCATCTCCAACACGACAAAAACACAGAACAGACTCAGCTTAGTTTCCATAAAATGCTTAGACTGTTCATTTTCACTCGGGGGTAGTATTATTGGAATAGTTGTAATTTTGTGTGTTTTGTACTTCAGAAGTTTTGCAGGGCTTAATGTTTGAATAATGGAATTGTGTTGTCTATGGAGTAAGAAAGCTGTCAAAAGTATTTGTGCGCATAAAATTTAAATCTGTGCGTATTTGGGAAATCCGTGCATATTTGGCTGTAGTTGCGCATAAAATAAATATTTGTAAACTCTTAAATGAGTCCAGTCGTACATAAAATATATTGTGTGTATTTTATCCATCAGAATACGAATAGAAAAGTTACGACGTCATGAATTACAATCACGAAATGAAAATTTATGATTACGCTTTCATCAGTACGAATACGAATTCACAGACGGAACTTTACTGTCAAAAATACGTCATCACTTCACAGACATTATCCATCGAGCAGAAGAAACATCGATCAAGATCAAGACTGTGCAGCTCAAGTTTGTAGCAGAGTAAAAACAGAGTAAAAGCACAAGAAGCTACAACAGCGACCAACAAGTGGGTTAATTAAAATCTATTGTAAAAATGTCTTGAATTCAGGAACCGAACGCTGCTGTATAATATTGTGTAGAAACACCTCCTTTGAACGGGAAATTGCACCTATATGTTAGAAAACATAGTG
Source organism: Boleophthalmus pectinirostris (assembly GCF_026225935.1). Lineage (NCBI taxonomy): Eukaryota > Metazoa > Chordata > Actinopteri > Gobiiformes > Gobiidae > Boleophthalmus > Boleophthalmus pectinirostris. The sequence goes on from NW_026571175.1 coordinate 33,236,333, forward strand.
GAGCCAGTTGGCAACATCCGACGTAACGTTCTCCCAGGGCTAATTAACAAATATCAGGTTCTCTGTATGTTTAGATTAAAACATTCACGGCTCCAGCCACAGCGAACATCAGCCAGTCTGAACCTTCAGCTGCATTTCTCGCATGAAATGACACCAACAGTTCCTCCGGACGCTGAAATGTCCCAGTTTACCCCAAACACCAAACTGTCCTGGTTACAGACGTCACAGCCAATGAAATGTTCCACATTACAGTTTAATGCAGCTTCTAGCATCAATTAATGTTCGTGTTTACAGGCAACACCTTGGTATGTTTACAGTATTTACCGGTAAGTATAACGTCACCGTGACGTGGATGGATTTGCTCATTATAACCCATTATAACTCATGAAAAACCCATTGTCTGAAATGCAGCTGAGATGAAGACTGACTGATGCTCGCTGTGGCTGTAGTCGTGAATGTTTTAATCTAAACCTACAGAGAACCTGATATTTGTTAATTAGCCCTGGGATAACGTTACGTCTGATGTTTCCAACTGGCTCCACTATGTTTTCTAACATATAGGTGCAATTTCCTGTTCAAAGGAGGTGTTTCTACACAATATTATACAGCAGCGTTCGGTTCCCGAATTCAATGTGGCAAGACAAGACATTTTTACAATAGATTTTAATTAACCCACTTGTTGTTCTGTTGTAGCTTCTTGTGCTTTTACTCTGTTTTTACTCTGCTACAAACTTGAGCATGTTCAGTCTTGATCTTGATCGATGTTTCTTCTGCTCGATGGATAATGTCTGTGAAGTGATGACGTATTTTTGACAGTAAAGTTCCGTCTGTGAATTCGTATTCGTACTGATGAAAGCGTAATCGTAAATTTTCATTTCCTGATTGTAATTCTTGACGTCGTAATGTTTCAATTCGTATTCTGATGGATAAAATACACACAATATATTTTATGTACGACTGGACTCATTTGAGAGTTTACAAATATTTATTTTATGCTCAACTACAGCCAAATATGCACGAAATTTCTATTTTATGCGCACGAATATTTTTGACAGCTTTCTTACTCCATAGTTGTCTCTGATTTGAAAAGTAGAGCTATTATATATGTGTATGTCATGTATGTGTATATATATGTGTATGTGTATATGTGTGTATATGTATGTGTATGTATATATGAATATGTGTATGTGTATATATGTATATATGGGTGTATGCATGTATGGGGATATATATATGTATGTATATGTGCAAGTGTGTGTTGTATGTATGTATATGTATATCTATGTGTATCAATTGTTATGATTATTTGTATATTTTGTTATCTGTTGTTACCTTTCATCGTTAGTACAAATGTGGTGCATGTACATCCTGTTTTCCTGCAGAAAAAGGCACTGATTGATGTTACTGACCCCAGCAAGAATAGTTGCTGTTCTTCAGTAGCTAATGGGATCTAAATAAAAAACAAACAAACAAAACTCACCATAAGCAGAACTCCCCTCTGTCACAGGAAGAAGAACACTCATATTCCACTGAGTCGTGTCCTATAGTTCAACAGAAGCTGAACCGCATCAACGCACAAGAGCGACCTGTTTTTTTTGAGAACTCAGTTTATACAAATCAAAGCTGTGTGGACAGGGAAGACTTTCAGACACAGAAACAACTTGTCTGGACGCAAATCGGATATGGTAATTTGTTTTAGTATAAATGTAACCGAAAAGTAAAAGGAGCCGTTAACTTGAAAACTACGTGACATCACAAGGTGGAACAGAGCATTTTGAGCTTTGGAGATGTAAACAGAGTAATGATAAAGGATTATTTAAACATGTGTGAATGAAACAAAACTAGTTTTTGAGGAACTAACAAGAGGCTGACCAGACGTTCCTATTTACCCGGGACAGCCCCAGTTTTGAGCCCTGTGTCCCCTGTCCCAGCAGATTTGTCCAAAATCCCCCCAAATTCTCCCAGTTTTATACAAAAAATGTCTCAGGTGTCCATATTTTTGTCCAATCTGATCCCTGCCAACAGTAAAGAGAAGCATAAACTGTCATTTGTTTCGATAAAATACAGAAAAGCTGCTTAAAAACGACCAAAACACATAGAAAACGCAACTAAACTGACTCACCAAATGCAAAACAATTTTTTTTACGTTACTAGTTTCACAATTTAATTATTACCAACTAAAACCGTGTTCCAGTTTTTGATTTTGAAATTCTGGACACTCTAGGGAACAACATTATAACAGTTATTTTTGTGTAATATAGGACGTAAAACATAAACTAAACACCTCTTAATTAAAATAAAAACGACCCGAGTATTTGCAGATGTAGAAAACTCGCAGTGAAACTCAAACATCTCTCTTTCTAAACACAGAAGTGAAGTAATGGTTTTATCTGTGTACATCTGTCAGTTGCATCCACCCGCAGCTTCCTGTTCACCGCCGTATCTTTAAATATTTATTCATTTGAGTAAAACCACACGGTGATAAAAGTAAAGAGGAAGTAGTAGTTGTAGTGATGTTGCCGGGCGTTACTGTACACAGACACGATTGACGTTTTGCGCCGCGGCCGGAAGTGTCCCGCTGTCGGTTTGTGGAACTTATGTTTAATGGTTTTCTAAGGCAAAACGTGTGTGTACATTTCTGCTGTATTCTCCACCGGCTTCTGAAATCTACCACAACACTTCAAAACTTCAACCAATAAGGTCCACGAACGATAAACATTCTCACATGAAGGATAAAGTCACAGTGGTGGAGCTGGAACATTCATTTGTAAAGTTGCATCCACTTTATAAGAGATCTCACCACCTTTTATAATAAAGAAATAGAATAAAAATAAAAATATCTACTACTTGCATGTTTTCCTTCCACAAACTGGATCTGGTCCTCAGACTTCACACATGTACATGTGCTCCAGCTGCTCTAGAGGCCAGACTGGTGTCACCTACTGCCTCTGCTCAATTTCATTTCTCTGCAGCAACTAAGTCAGGAATCAAAATACACTAGACCAGGGGTGTCAAACATGCGGCCCAGGGGCCAGATCCGGCCCTGATTTTCTACTAAAATATTTTAATTATATTTTCTATTAAAATATTGTTAATTTTCTGTGGTGTTTATCACAGCAGCGTCTCCAGCGTCTCTGTACGTGGCCCCTCCCACCAGAGCAGCACAAATGAAGACTTGTCTCTTTCCAAACGCTCTTAAAGGACGATCGTTTTGACTGTTGACCGTGACACCCTCATCAGAAAAATGTCCAACATGAGAAAAGTGGAGCCAAGTGCAGGATTTTCCAAGAAAAAATGACTTATTCCTATTTACATCCAAGTTAATGTTAAAACATTGTGTTGAAATTGCATTTTTCTTAAAGTTTCAGGTTGTTCATAATATTTATAATATTTTGTAAAAGAAAGAGTTCATCAATTAAAAAAGATTTTTGTAATAGATTTGTGTTTCTCTGCACAAATATTTGAACTTATTGTTATTTTTGGGGTTTATATGACATGAGTTTTCTGATCCGGCCCCTTTGGATCAAAGTCGGTTGGATACGGCCCCCGAACCAAAATGAGTTTGACACCCCTGCACCCCTGGTTTTTACAAACCATCTAGATTCTAGATGGTTTGTAAAAACCCCGAAAGTGTGAGTCCGGGCACCAGCCAATCAGCGAAGAGCCAGACATTCAGTGTTGTTCCTGAGATCGAGGATTTAAAGCCAGAACAAAGAGAATGTTTGGTGAATTTCATCACGTTATTGTCCTTCTTCCTACGGGATTTAGGAAAAGCTTAATATACCAGTTAACCCCATTAGCGGCGCATTACATACGTCACAACCAAATAACAGCGATTGGTTAAGTAAAAAAAGTACCTGCCTACCGCTGAGTGAATGAATTCTTAACACTGCGAGGTCAGACAGTTTGTACGAAGTGAAATGAAGTAAAACCGGCTGATAAAATAGGCCACTAGAGGGAGCCCTACATCCAGGTGTGTGTGCGATGTGGAAGAGTCATCTGGAGCTCCACCTAATCCCTGCTCAGCTCCTTCACCAAAATCCTGCTCAAGTTTTCATCTTTCTTCCCTTGATAGTTGTGGATAAATTCTTCCTGGTAGAATGTTTATCCTTTGTGGAGTTTGTTGGTTGAAGATTTGGTGATGGGGCAGATTTACAATAGCCTGATTCATCAGTTTTACTTTGTTTCACTTCGTACAAACTGTCTGACCTCTCAGCTTTAGATTCCGTTTGCTTGACAGTAGGCGGGTACTTTTTTCATTTAACCAATTGCTACTATTTGGTTGTGACATATGTAACGGGACTAACTGGTATATTAAGCTTTTCCCAAATCCCGTAGGAAGAAGGACAATAACATCTTTCCCCTTGATAAACTTCACCAAACATTCTCTTTTGTTCCAGCTTTAAATCCTCACACTTTAAATCCAACACAGAATATATGACTCTTCGCTGATTGGCTGGTGCCCAGACTCGCACTTCTGGGGTTTTTGTGAACCGTCTATTGCAGGGGTGGGCAACCTACGGTCCGGGGGCCAAATGCGGCCCTTTAATCATTTAATCCGGCCTGCCAAACTTGAATAAATTATAATAGTAAAAGTTGTAATGCTCTGTAATGATTTTCCATTGCAATTCAAGCACATGTTTTCTACATATCACGTTGTTATTTTTTTTCTCTTATGAGGTGGATTACTAAAAACACTCCATCCATCTGCTCCTTGTCCCTTCCGTCAAATTTTTAGAACCCTTTGTGGCCCACGAGTTTGCCCAACCCCTGGTCTATCGTGTTTGATTCCTGACCCAGTTCAGAAATGAAATTGAACACTAGATTTATGAAACTGGTGGAAAATACGTCAGACATTTACAAAGACATTTCGCCAAAAAAAACCCCAAAAAACATGAACATAAGTGACGTTGTGGGTTTTTTCGGAAGGTTCCATGCGTGTCCTAAAAAGAAGCACGAGAGATGGAGAATCCGAGAGAACAGGCCACTTTATTTCGTCATTTTCCATTGAGAGGGATTCAAGTTGATTACCAAGTACAACTGTCACCCCGGAACGACACCTCAATGACCAACTCAAAATCAGGGGTAGCTTTATACTACATCTTGACAAAACATTAACTTGTTGATTTAGCATATACAGCAAGAAAATGAACAATACTGCTGACCCAGTGCACCTTATCATGGTGGGGAACATGCCACGGGGACCACATATGTCAGTTTTTTCTGCTTCGTGGCATCTCAAAGTCCAGAAAAACATGTTCTTTATGGCAAGAAAAACATGTTATGTAGACCTATGGATATCACACGTGTTTTTCCACCCTGTTGTCATTCTAAAGTCCATAATGTTAGGTGAATTAGCATGATCAACACATAATTTCCCACAACGTTTACCCTTCCGGCTGTTGTGAAAAACGTCTACTGGGCTTTCGGATTAATGTTCCGACCCCGTAGTGAAGTGTACGAAGTGGTAAAAGCGTGGGAACAAATTACATATTGTGGGAACAAAATAGGAATTCTAGTAAGTTAGTACGTTTTCTCGCGCACGTCGTCAAGAGGTTCTCTATTTTACAGGCGCATTGTGTAACTTTTCTGGTGGAGGCTCCGTCAAATTTGCACAGTCAGAATATAGTTTTTTTTTGGTATTTCGTTTCAATGTGCGAAAACCGACATTTTCAGATGCTCATTTTCTCCACGAGCGTGCGGTGAACTCAGACGAGGCGGTTACTCTGTGTATAATCAGAGAAAATATTGAAACCGATACTATAGATATTGGTTCACTGAGCTGCCACACTCACTTTTTAACCCACACATTTTCATAATCTTATATTTACAGCATGTGACAAGCTGTGATGACTCTCAAATCATTACCTTATTTGGTCAAATTATTATCGAACTATTACAAATCTAAAGTATAATTTTATACCAGCTAAAAATATGAAAATGACAAGAATTAGGGAGTATTTTATCCTAATTTTTATCCATTTTCCACGCAAGATTTTACTTTTTGTGACACTTTCAAGATGATTTCAACAAAATAAAGATGTTTTCTTATGTTTTTTATTTGTCCAATAATAACACTTCAGAGGAATCGTGGCCCAGTGGTTTCCAAACAGGAAGTAAAAGTAATGTGTTTTTTTTGTTTTGTTTTTTGTTTTATCTTAAATACAATGATCTTTACTGTGGTTTAGTGAAATGAGTTATTCAATCTGTCAAAGGCGCTTTACTAGGGATACTAAATTGTGGCCTCAAATTATTGTTTAGTTCTCACAGTATGTAACTCGTTCCCACGTTTTAGTCAGTTCGTACACGTCACTACAGGGTCAGAACACTGGTCCGACCACACACAGATACAGACGCGTGGATGATTTGTAACTGTATTTGTTCAGGATAAATTCCGAGTGTGGGTGGAATTCTCGTTCGTTTAGAGAGCCACAAACACCAGAGCAAGAAACGAGCCACACCGGGGAGTGGAGCCGAAACATCAAAACAAGAACATCTACACCATTTCATTTGCGGATTATAATTATATACACACCTCAACTGCCGGTGGCCAAGATTACACCAGGACTGAACCAGGACTGGACTAAAACTGAACAAGGACTAAACCAGGAGTGAATACAAAAACCCAATCATAACCAGGATACTGATGTGCATGTGTACACAGTCATTGTGCTGTGTTCAGACGAGCCGTGGACGAATGGGAGAAAAAAAATACAGGTCCGGTCGTTTCCCGGAGCGATGGACCAGGTGAGAGAGTCCTGTAGTGCTTGTGACTTTAGTGTGCTCCTGGTCCAGTAGTCCTGGTCCAGTCCTGGTCTAGTCCTGGTCCAGTCCTGGTGTAGTCCTGGTCCAGTCCTGGTTTAGTCCTGGTCCAGTCCTGGTGTAGTCCTGGTCCAGTCCTGGTGTAGTCCTGGTGTAGTCCTGGTGTAGTCCTGGTGTAGTCCTGGTGTAGTCCTGGTCCAGTCCTGGTGTAGTCCTGGTCCAGTCCTGGTGTAGTCCTGGTCCAGTCCTGGTTTAGTCCTGTTGTGGTGTGTTTATATTTATAATTCGCTGTTGACACGGTGAAGATTTTCTTGTTCTGGTGTTTGTGGCTCTAAACCAGGCATGTTCAATCTATGGCCTGGGGGCCAAATGCGGCCCTCAGAGGTCTAGGTGAATTGGCCCAAATGACCTTGCATCAATTTATATATAAAAATTATTTTTACTGCAAGTTCTTTGAAAATCTACCTTGATAAAGCTGATATTGAATATTTAGCGTGTGGTTTTAAGGATCTTAGCCTGAATAAAA
>NW_026571175.1:33244120-33349120 GCF_026225935.1 Boleophthalmus pectinirostris
TCCACTGTATATTTAAACTCCAAAGACCTTCACTAGAGTCATTTGGATGATTTCAGCCCTGGAATTGTATCTCTCCACTGAACTAAAGGTAAAAGGTAGCTGTTAACTTGAAAACTACCTCTTCAAGGATTACTCAAATATGTGAGAATAAGACAAAACACAACTTTGGATATTTTTAATGTGGTACCAGCATTATAACATGACTTAAAGATCACAAGAGTCCATTTTGCCAAATATAGGACCTTTAAAATCCCTTGCCAATCCTGTGTGAAGTTGCTGCCTTGGTAAACACACTGGTAGACTGTGAAAGTGTGAGAGGAGAGGAGAGGAAAGGGGAGTTGGTAGACGGAAGTGCAGCCCTCGCAGTCGCACAGGGGAGAGCTTCTTTTGGCTGTGCTTTAGACTTTAGACTCAGACGCCTCAGACATCGCCATGACGTCAGCGCCGGCTTTACCGAGGACACAGGGATAGAGCCGCAATCAGAGGAACACCGGAGATCTGCGCCCGCGGGGAACTGGGGATGAGCCAGATATTAAAATGGGAACCGAGGAGCTAAGGAGACAAGCAAGCAATAAGAGACCCACCACATCTTTATACCGGGTGCGACTTCGGAAACTGCGGCTAAGTGGGTTTAGGGTAGATAAACAGACACAGAGCAGCCAGCCTGTGAGACAAAAGAAAGGGATGCACAGGGAGGCTGAATAATTCCTGGGTGGAAACGGTGAAGACAAACGCAGAGGAAGAAATTGGTTTATTATCTGGGCTTTAGAGAGTGAAGCAAGGAGAAAACAGAGCGGCAGAACCAAAAATAGGTGAGGGGAAGAGACAGTGATAGCAGAAAGGATGGGGGCATGAGCAAGGGGAGATTATGTCAAGTCTTTGCACTATGGCTTCTGTTTAAAATAGCTTTCAATAACCTTCTGGAGCGCATGAGTCAGCTGTGAAAAGTCCCCCACACCAGAGACAGTTTTGGTGCTATCGTCAAGTGGAGATAAACACAGTCATACCTCTGACACATGAAAAGTTCATATTTCTTCCTGAAATATTTGCATCTAGTGTCTCTTTGCATAGTGTCTCTGACAGCCTATAAACATGCACCAAGGTATTGGAGCTGAAATGAAAAGTGTGGGGGTTAGTGTGTCATCATGTTTTTATTTTTTTATTTTTTTGTTGTTGAATTTTGTATTGTGATTGTGATTGGTTGGGTTGTTAAATTAAAGAATACCCAAATACTAATCAGAAACTTGCATTAAAACTATATACTCTTTGCTGAAGAAATTACATTTATAGGAAAAAATGTTATTCTGAAATGTTTTAGAATGGTCAGACTATAAACTAAATATACAAAAAATAGTATTTTCTGTAAAAACTGCATTTGTATATTTTTTTTTTATTATTATCAATGTGGCATAGAAAACAGTATCTTGTATTGTCCTTGTTTCACAATCAAGTCTGAAATGTTAAAACTGTGACAGAAGATGTTATTATCAAATACCTGGAGTGTTTGTTTCATTCACACATATTTGAGTAATCCTGCATTATTAGTCTGTTTACATCTCCAAAGCTCAAAATGCTCTGTTCCAGCTTATGATGTAATGTAGCAGTAGTTGTCATGCTAACCGCTATTTTTTTACCTTTTGTTCTGTAGAGACCGGTAATTATAGAGCTGAAATCATCCAAATGACACTGGTGAATGCATATGAAATTTAAAAACACAGTGATGCACTTCTTGTATTAGCACTGTGTTTTCTGTTTGAGAGAAAGACTCAGCCTAAATATGCAGGATTTTTGTGTAAATGAAAACAAAACAAAACTCCATGTATTTTTCTGATGCGGAAACATTATAACATAGATCAGAAAATAGCTTAATAAACTTTAAACTTATCACTTTGTCACTGATCATCCAGCTGACTGACTGTAGGAAAAGCATATTACAATGCTTCTGTCCCTTACCATTTTATTCCACATCACAACCTATATTAAAGTCAGCTCTATAATTCATGGATCCTTTTCCTCTTTCTAATTTGATAATCATAACTTGTGATGTCATAAATGATTCCAGCACTTGCAGATTCACACACAGAGGTGTGCGATGTGACTACATTATGGAATGAATCAATAAAGGATTTGTTGCAGAGCGCTCCCATGAATTATTTATCAAGTCATTGTACGGTATGTGTGCGATATTATTATAATATGTTCAGCAGTTGATGTAGAAAAGTGGCATGCACGCGTGGTGGAATGGTTATGAACATGGAAACAGAAAATTATATATGCTAGTTTAAACTATAACGCGAAGATACCCCCATAATCGACAACCACTACACACAACTCGAAGTAAACAGGCACATGTCTCAACCTCGTAGTTGAGACCATCAAAGGAACTCTGTTCGTCCCATATGCCCTGTACGGAGCCACCAATCAAAACTTCAACCAATAAGGTCCACGAACGATAAACATTCTCACATGAAGGATAAAGTCACAGTGGTGGAGCTGGAACATTCATTTGTAAAGTTGCATCCACTTTATAAGAGATCTCACCACCTTTTATAATAAAGAAATAGAATAAAAATAAAAATATCTACTTCTTGCATGTTTTCCTTCCACAAACTGGATCTGGTCCTCAGACTTCACACATGTACATGTGCTCCAGCTGCTCTAGAGGCCAGACTGGTGTCACCTACTGCCTCTGCTCAATTTCATTTCTCTGCAGCAACTAAGTCAGGAATCAAAATACACTAGACCAGGGGTGTCAAACATGCGGCCCAGGGGCCAGATCCGGCCCTGATTTTCTACTAAAATATTTTAATTATATTTTCTATTAAAATATTGTTAATTTTCTGTGGTGTTTATCACAACAGCGTCTCCAGCGTCTCTGTACGTGGCCCCTCCCACCAGAGCAGCACAAATGAAGACTTGTCTCTTTCCAAACGCTCTTAAAGGACGATCGTTTTGACTGTTGACCGTGACACCCTCATCAGAAAAATGTCCAACATGAGAAAAGTGGAGCCGAGTGCAGGATTTTCCAAAAAAATGACTTATTCCTATTTACATCCAAGTTAATGTTAAAACATTGTGTTGAAATTGCATTTTTCTTAAAGTTTCAGGTTGTTCATAATTTTATAATATTTAGTAAAAGAAAGAGTTCATCAATTAAAAAAGATTTTTGTAATAGATTTTGTGTTTCTCTGCACAAATATTTGAACTTATTGTTATTTTTGGGGTTTATATGACATGAGGTTTCTGATCCGGCCCCTTTGGATCAAAGTCGGTTGGATACGGCCCCCGAACCAAAATGAGTTTGACACCCTGCACCCCTGGTTTTTTACAAACCATCTAGATTCTAGATGGTTTGTAAAAACCCCGGAAGTGTGAGTCCGGGCACCAGCCAATCAGCGAAGAGCCAGACATTCAGTGTTGTTCCTGAGATCGAGGATTTAAAGCTGGAACAAAGAGAATGTTTGGTGAATTTCATCACGGGGAAAGACATTATTGTCCTTCTTCCTACGGGATTTAGGAAAAGCTTAATATACCAGTTAACCCCATTAGCGGCGCATTACATACGTCACAACCAAATAACAGCGATTGGTTAAGTAAAAAAAGTACCTGCCTACCGCTGAGTGAATGAATTCTTAACACTGCGAGGTCAGACAGTTTGTACGAAGTGAAATGAAGTAAAACCGGCTGATAAAATAGGCCACTAGAGGGAGCCCTACATCCAGGTGTGTGTGCGATGTGGAAGAGTCATCTGGAGCTCCACCTAATCCCTGCTCAGCTCCTTCACCAAAATTCATCTTTCTTCCCTTGATAGTTGTGGATAAATTCTTCCTGGTAGAATGTTTATCCTTTGTGGAGTTTGTTGGTTGAAGATTTGGTGATGGGGCAGATTTACAATAGCCTGATTCATCAGTTTTACTTTGTTTCACTTTGTACAAACTGTCTGACCTCTCAGCTTTAGATTCCGTTTGCTTGACAGTAGGCGGGTACTTTTTTCATTTAACCAACTGCTACTATTTGGTTGTGACATACGTAATGGGACTAACTGGTATATTAAGCTTTTCCCAAATCCCGTAGGAAGAAGGACAATAACATCTTTCCCCTTGATAAACTTCACCAAACATTCTCTTTTGTTCCAGCTTTAAATCCTCACACTTTAAATCCAACACAGAATATATGACTCTTCGCTGATTGGCTGGTGCCCAGACTCGCACTTCTGGGGTTTTTGTGAACCGTCTATTGCAGGGGTGGGCAACCTACGGTCCGGGGGCCAAATGCAGCCCTTTAATCTTTTAATCCGGCCTGCCAAACTTGAATAAATTATAATAGTAAAAGTTGTAATGCTCTGTAATGGTTTTCAATTGCAATTCAAGCACTTGTTTTCTACATATCACGTTATTTTTTTTCTCTTATGAGGTGGATTACTAAAAACACTCCATCCATCTGCTCCTTGTCCCTTCCGTCAAATTTTTAGAACCCTTTGTGGCCCACGAGTTTGCCCAACCCCTGGTCTATCGCGTGTTTGATTCCTGACCCAGTTCAGAAATGAAATTGAACACTAGATTTATGAAACTGGTGGAAAATACGTCAGACATTTACAAAGACATTTCGCCAAAAAAACCCCAAAAAACATGAACATAAGTGACGTTGTGGGTTTTTTCGGAAGGTTCCATGCGTGTCCTAAAAAGAAGCACGAGAGATGGAGAATCCGAGAGAACAGGCCACTTTATTTCGTCATTTTCCATTGAGAGAGATTCAAGTTGATTACCAAGTACAACTGTCACCCCGGAACGACACCTCAATGACCAACTCAAAATCAGGGGTAGCTTTATACTACATCTTGACAAAACATTAAAGGTTGTATAGAGGATTTTTTTAAGGGAAGAGAACTACAGCGACAGTTCTTTTTCAAATGTTCCTCCTCCACAGCTCCCTCAGTAGAAACATCTCCTCCCGCCTCCTTACTCTAGAATTCCTCTTCTCTTCTTCTTTCAGCGATCTCGAAAACGGACTTTCTTTTCGCGGCGAACTGGTCGTGGATTCGCATCCGCCGTCGCAACAAACTTTATGCGAATTGCGATGAAGCTACGGTTTAAAAAAGTCTCTAAGAACCGCCGCATAAACCACGTAATCCCAGCGCTCCGCCGAGTCAGTTACACTAGAAACGTAGGGAGTTGATTGACGACCTAACAGCCAATAGAAAATGAGGGAGCCTTGTTTTCTATTGGCTGATGTTTATCTGGCCTCACCACGTCCACATTTGATAGATTTTCATCTTTTTTTTTTGGTCATCATAATTACAAGGCTGCTGCATCTCTGTAACGGTATTTTAAACTTTCATTGACAATTTGAAACAAAACAAAAATCCTCCATACAACCTTTAACTTGTTGATTTAGCATATACAGCAAGAAAATGAACAATACTGCTGACCCAGTGCACCTTATCATGGGTGGGAACATGCCACGGGGACCACATATGTCAGTTTTTCTGCTTCGTGGCATCTCAAAGTCCAGAAAAACATGTTCTTTATGGCAAGAAAAACATGTTATGTAGACCTATGGATATCACACGTGTTTTTCCACCCTGTTGTCATTCTAAAGTCCATAATGTTAGGTGAATTAGCATGATCAACACATAATTTCCCACAACGTTTACCCTTCCGGCTGTTGTGAAAAACGTCTACTGTAGTGAAGTGTACGAAGTGGTAAAAGCGTGGGAACAAATTACATATTGTGGGAACAAAATAGGAATTCTAGTAAGTTAGTACGTTTTCTCGCGCACGTCGTCAAGAGGTTCTCTATTTTACAGGCGCGTTGTGTAACTTTTCTGGTGGAGGCTCCGTCAAATTTGCACAGTCAGAATATAGTTTTTTTTTTGGTATTTCGTTTCAATGTGCGAAAACCGACATTTTCAGATGCTCATTTTTCTCCATGAGCGTGCGGTGAACTCAGACGAGGCGGTTACTCTGTGTATAATCAGAGAAAAAATATTGAAACCGATACTATAGATATTGGTTCACTGAGCTGCCACACTCACTTTTTAACCCACACATTTTCATAATCTTATATTTACAGCATGTGACAAGCTGTGATGACTCTCAAATCATTACCTTATTTGGTCAAATTATTATCGAACTATTACAAATCTAAAGTATAATTTTATACCAGCTAAAAATATGAAAATGACAAGAATTAGGGAGTATTTTATCCTAATTTTATCCATTTTCCACGCAAGATTTTACTTTTTGTGACACTTTCAAGATGATTTCAACAAAATAAAGATGTTTTCTTATGTTTTTTATTTGTCCAATAATAACACTTCAGAGGAATCGTGGCCCAGTGGTTTCCAAACAGGAAGTAAAAGTAATGTGTTTTTTTTGTTTTGTTTTTTGTTTTATCTTAAATACAATGATCTTTACTGTGGTTTAGTGAAATGAGTTATTCAATCTGTCAAAGGCGCTTTACTAGGGATACTAAATTGTGGCCTCAAATTATTGTTTAGTTCTCACAGTATGTAACTCGTTCCCACGTTTTAGTCAGTTCGTACACGTCACTACAGGGTCAGAACACTGGTCCGACCACACACAGATACAGACGCGTGGATGATTTGTAACTGTATTTGTTCAGGATAAATTCCGAGTGTGGGTGGAATTCTCGTTCGTTTAGAGAGCCACAAACACCAGAGCAAGAAACGAGCCACACCGGGGAGTGGAGCCGAAACATCAAAACAAGAACATCTACACCATTTCATTTGCGGATTATAATTATATACACACCTCAACTGCCGGTGGCCAAGATTACACCAGGACTGAACCAGGACTGGACCAGGACTAACCTGAACTGAACCTACGCTGTTACGGAGGGATTATAAATATATATACGCCGCATTCGCAGAGCCGGTCACCAGGACTACACCGGGAATGGTCTAGTCCTGGTGTAGTCCTGGTGTAGTCCTGGTGTAGTCCTGGTGTAGTCCTGGTCCAGTCCTAGTGTAGTCCTGGTCTAGTCCTGGTCCAGTCCTGGTCCAGTCCTGGTGTAATCCTGGTCCAGTCCTGGTCCAGTCCTGGTGTAATCCTGGTCCAGTCCTGGTCCAGTCCTGGTTTAGTCCTGTTGTGGTGTGTTTATATTTATAATTCGCTGTTGACACGGTGAAGATTTTCTTGTTCTGGTGTTTGTGGCTCTAAACCAGGCATGTTCAATCTATGGCCTGGGGGCCAAATGCGGCCCTCAGAGGTCTAGGTGAATTGGCCCAAATGACCTTGCATCAATTTATATATAAAAATTATTTTTACTGCAAGTTCTTTGAAAATCTACCTTGATAAAGCTGATATTGAATATTTAGCGTGTGGTTTTAAGGATCTTAGCCTGAATAAAAACTGATGGCTCTTTCTAACGTGTTAAAAATGCACATATTTTAATTATTCTCTGTATTGAGCACCAGTCTGTGGCCCTCAATCGGCCCTCTGCTTCATCTGTGTTTAGATTTGTGGCCCTTGATGAAAAAAGTTTGGACACCCCTGTTCTATACGAACGAGAAATCCACCCAGACTCTGAATTTACGAACGGTTTATCCTGAGCACGTTACAAGTCATCCAGCATCTCTACTTTGTACAGCTGGACCAGTGGACTGACTCCGTAGTGATGTGAACGAATTGGCTAAAACATGGGAACAAGTTACATATTGTGAAAACAAAATAATAATTTAAGGCCACGATTTAGTATCTTTTTTCTCGCACGTGATCAGACGGCCTCTGTACTTTACAGGTACATTGTGTAACTTTTCTGGTGCTTTTCTCCATGGAGATGTTTATTGCTTTGTCTGGAATGTTTCGCAGTATGGCATTAAACCTCCATGGAGACCTCCATGGAGACCAAACCAGACCAAGTTACAGGTCAGATCTGTGGAGAGGCAACCCCACTCACAGTCAGAATGCCTGTTTTTAGGGATTTTTGAGCTATTAAACCACCTGTAATTGAATAAACGTCAGGTAGAGCTGTCATATTGTGGAACATTTCAAGCAGAGAAATTACATCTCCATAGAAACAAGCAGGTGACGGACAGTGTTGGGGGAGTAACAGATTACATGTACCAGAGTTATGTACATGTATCAGAGTACAAATTATGAGTAACTGTATTCAGTTACAGTTACTGTTTCAGTGAGTGGTAATTGGATTACAGTTACTTTGTTGAAATAAGTGGATTACACAGAGGGATTTTCCTGTTTTCATATTTTGGGCTATATCCTTTTTTTTTTTTTTTCCCTTTCTTTTAACCAAGTCTAAACCAGGACTGAAACCAGGTCTAAATCAGGACTAAAAACCAGGTCTAAACTACATCTAAAACTAAACCAGGACTAAAACCAGGTCTAAACCAGGACTAAAACAGGATTTAACAGGACTAAATCATGCTGTGTGGACCGTGTCTCCTCGTCTTCTATCAATAATATTTTTAATACAGTTAAATAAAGTCTGGGCTTTTTATTTTCTTTTATCAGACAAAACTTCTTATGTGAAGATTTCCTCGTCTTTGCTTCTCTACAGCAAATCAAGTAATCCAAAGTATTCAGATTACATTACTCACTTTAAGTAATTTAATGGATTATGTTACAAACTACATTTTGAGGTATGTAATCTGTAATCTGTAGGGGATTACATTTTAAAAGTCACCTTCCCAACACTGGTGACAGACCCTCAACCAAAAAGTGACACAGTGCAGAGTCAAATTCCATCCAATTTACACACAATTTTCTTACAATTTAAAGATTTGGGGATTTTGATTTGGTCATGTTTGGAATTTGCTTTCTCCTCATTTTTCAGTTTCTCTTCCTCATGGAAAATCAGCGGTTCATCTTCTGCACCGTTAATATTTGCCAAAACTTGTGGTCTGCCCCTGAGCTAAAAATAGAGTGAAAAATGAGAGTGAAAGGTGGAATCCCTCCGCGGGTCGTACCATCGTGTGGGCTGCGCGGGGGTGATCACAGGACCCGGGGACTTCCCTCCTCTGTGGGCAAAATGAGGAACGACACATCACACATTTCACATTTCACATTTAAATCACCGCGGAGACCAAACTGTTTGATATCACGGGGGGGAGGGAGGTTTCACTTCTGCCGTGGAAATCCAAATATGGACAAAACTTTTACATGATTATATATAGAGCATATGAACAGTGGAATGGTGGCTTAGTGGTTAAAGGCCGATATTACGCTGTTTTTTAATTTATTTCCACATCAAAACAGACCTGGAGTGGTGTTTTGTTTCATTCACACAGGTTTAACACACAAATCCTGCATGTTTAGGCTGAGTTCTTCTCTAAAATAGAAAACACTCGACCTTGTGATGTCATGTGCTCATACAATAGTTAAACTCCAGGGTCATTCATTGGGATGATTTCAGCTCTGGAATTTCCAATCTCTACAAAACAAAAGATAAAACATAGCAAACATGAAAACTACAGAGCAGAACAGAGCATTTTGAGTTTTTTGTAGAAAGACTAAAGCATTGTTTCTCAAAGACTGGGTCACGACCTTCAGGTGGGTCGTAAGAGGGTTTTTTTTGGGGGGGGGGGTCGCCTTGTCACGATCTGCACGTCGGTCTGTGATACATAAACAGATGTGACACATGAGAGAGTGAGTGAATATCCTGTTCTCAGTAGGGACAGTGTTTCTATGCTTATTCCTTTCACTACTACAGAAATGTGTGAGATTTTCTGTGCTCACAAAAATGAAGACAAAGCCCAAAAACAGACTGAACCCTGCGTCTGATCTGCTGCTGCGTCTCCTCCTGCACCCCACAAAAACACAGACAGGCCCACCTGTCTCATCACAAATGTTCAAATGTTAAAACATGTTTTGTATCATTTCTAATCTTTTTGTAATTATTTTATTGACTGTTTATTTTGTTCCAATGTTGCTGGTTCAGTTGAATGTTGAAAAGAAAAAGAAATGGGCACATTTGATATCCAAATAGTTGACACCTCTGCTCCTCTGAGAAGCTGGTCCAGTTGTCTGCAGACATCCAGGAGGACAGTTTCTAGGAGAGACTGCCCCAGGACATTAACTTCTTGGGTTCTTTTTAAAGACAATGCAGTAAAGTGTGTTTACCTTGTTGACATGTTTCGGCTGCTGCATCTTCAGAACTGTCATCGGTGTTGGTGGTGACGTGTCGTATATCAGCTGTTGTTACTTCCTGTGGGTGTGGTCAGACCTGATGGACCTGCAGGTCGCTCAGACTGACCACGCCTCCCGTCGCCCGGTGTCTCTGGAGGAGGGTGTCCCAGGTGTGTGAAAGGAGGAACGCTCCGTCATCACGGTTAATGCTGTCCGTGCCTCGCTTTCCTGATTTCAATGGCCTCCTTGATCCAGCGTTTGAACTTGTTGTTTGGTCAGCCAGGTCCATCAGGTCTGACCACGCCTACAGGAAGTAACAACAGCTGATATACGACACGTCACCACCAACACCGGTGACAGTTCTGAAGATGGCTTGCAGCTAGCAGCCGAAACATGTCAACAAGGTAAATACACTTTACTGCATTGTCTTTAAAAAGAACCTAAGAAGTTAAAGTATATAAGAAGACATAATGAACATCATTGGTTTGCCCCAGGACATCTCCAACAGGCAGCACAAAGATGTGAGCCAGGACCTTTAACAGGTGATTGTAAACCACATGAGCCCCAACAGCTCTTTTAGAGTCTGGAGATTTGCTCAGAAAGTAAAGTGTCAGGCTTCATGACCAGCCTGAAAGAGTGGCTCAGTTAGGAGGAGCATCAGGTCCAAGATCCAGTCAAAAGGTCCTTTCATAAGATCCATAGAGTGGTCAGCACTGTGACCCGGCCCCAGGTCCAGAGCGCCTCAACAGAGGAGTTCACTGCTCCTGTCACAAATCCCCAAGACTCTCCTGGACATCCTCAGTGTGAGTGTGAGACAGAACACATCTTGAGGTGAACCGGCGTCTAAAATACGTCTGATCTTCGTCAAACTGTTTCAGCGGCTGAAGTCACAGATGTCGAAATGGAACACGAAGGTGAGGGGCCTGATACAGAGAAGATCAGGGAAGTGTCAGAGGCCGCGTACAGAGACCTGTGCCCAGGCTCCACAAAGGAATGGATTAAATTCAAAGCCTTCCTCAACGAGAATGATTTCATAGGGACCAAAATAGACATCATCCGCAGACACCTGGTGATGCCACAGAACCTTTCTATCTTCATCACAGACAAGACCAAGCTACAAGTCAGATCTGTGGAGAGGCGACCCCGCTCACAGTCACAACGCCTGTTTTTGTAAGTAATTCTGAGCTATAAAACCACCTGTAACTGAATAAATGTAATGTAGGTCTGATTAATTTCATACTGTGGAACATTTCAGGCAGAGCAGTAACATCCAACCATCCATAGAAACAAGGAAGAAGGAAGAAGAAGGAAAAAGTTACACATTGCACCTTTAAATGCCTTATACCTGTTTTGTTTTAAAGTTCCTATATTATTCTGAGCTCTTCAAACTACATTTGACTTGTCTTGGAAATACATTTATAAAACCACCAGAGGGCGCTACAACTGCTTTAAACAAAGCGGTTAAACCTGTTAGAATAAAAGTGTGAGAGCTGAAGTGAGCTGAATAAAACCAACAGACCAACACTGCACTCGTGTGGTGACTGTGTGAACAAGAGTTCAACGTCATTTTTCAAGGCAGAAACAACAGATGTAAATAGAATGAGGTAGAGCGAGCAAACAGCAGAAGAGGAGCATGAAAACTGACAGGAAACAGGAAACAGAAAAGTGCAGTGTTTCAGAGCTACAGGTTCTGTTTAGAGCAACACACTTCACCATAACAATATATCGACACGTCCTACTGTATTTAATAACAACATTTCAGGAAGTCTGTGATTAACACAAGTGTTCATGGTCCTGTTTAGGAGTTTGATTTTCAACAAAAAGGTGAGTGACTGACAGGGTGGTCCAGATTTTATGCAAATTTATTCAAATTTAGAGGTTGTTCAAGACACTTGTAAATTGCCCTACAGGGAATATACCATTACCACCACTACCACTGTGCTCATCTTCTGCAGAGAGAGAGACAGATTATTTATTGATCCAGAGGGAAATTCAAGCTCCAGCTGATACCTGGAGTTGAACTTGAACCTCTTCAGATGCAAAATGAAGACACTAAAATAATAAGCAGCTACTTTGTCGAATGGATCCCCAATAATGTGAAGACCGCAGTGTGCGACATCCCCCCTTGCGGTTTGAAAATGGCCGTAACCTTCATCGGCAACAGCACAGCCATCCAGGAGCTGTTCAAGCGCATCTCCGAGCAGGTCACCGCAATGTTCCGTCGTAAAGCTTTCCTCCACTGGTACACAGGTGAAGGCATGGATGAGATGGAGTTTACAGAGGCTGAGAGCAACATGAATGACCTGGTGTCCGAATACCAGCAGTACCAGGAAGCCACCGCCGAAGAGGAGGGCGAATTCGAGGAAGAGGCAGATGAAGATGCGTAAAACAAAAAAGAAAAAGGAAAGAAATGGTCAAAGTGCAAAAAAGTGCAACCCAAAACATGCTACAGGTCTCCAGAACAGTTGATAGTCAAGGTCAGTTAAATACAATCAATCAATGAACCTGTCCAGGGACGACAGGTGGAAATTAGCACTGATGCTACAACCTGATGTACAGTGCATCTCTCCTGTCAAGGTTAATGCGAAAATTGTGCGCTGTCCCTGTCTCAAATAAAAAAAAAATAAATAAATAAATAAAATAAAACATAAGCTGATGTCATGGGGCCACCACACAGGCCAAAATGCTGACCTGAGGTGGACCTGAGGTGGACCTGAGGTGGACCTTGGATGTCCATCTCAAACCTCAGTTGTTTCTGGACTGGTTCAGGTGCAGGAGGCGTCCTGTGTGGAGGTGGTGCTCTGCTTCTGCTTCTGCTTCTGCTTCTGGTTCAGTCCAGCTCAATGAGCATCCTGAGAAAACATGCAAATCCCATCAGTTCAAGGCTGAATCCCATGACACCCCTTGGCCATACCGCTTTCCCCTACCCTTCCTGTTATTAAACAAAGATTTATCAGAGGCCAGTCCAGAGAGATGTGGTACTGGGAACAGCAAAGATACTGCAGAACTCTCAAGCTCCCAGGCCTGTGGTAGACGACCTGAGCTGGATGAGAGGGAGAGAACAACCACTGTGGAAGGTGAGAAGCACATAAAAAAATAAAAACAAATTTATATATGTTATTAATCTTATATATTATTATATACAAATTCTCCGGTTAGCTGCAGGCAACCGTAAAAATATACCAATAGTCCGCACAAGAGAGACCACCACAGCTGCAGACGGCATGTTGGATTTCTGACAAAACCTTGTCACGTCTGCTTATGTAAGAGCTGGTGGAGACTATTGACGATGTATGTGATCGTTGAAGGGGTGTCCAGTCCGTAGGGGTTTTACTTTCAATCACTGCCCCTTGTTGCTCAGTTTCAAGCGGCAAGGGACAAGGGCTAGAAATTAGAAATGGGATAAAACAGCCCTGTAAGGCCACTTTTACTCATTGTGGTTTTGTGAGTCACTATAACAGGAGACTGTTGATACGATGTGATGGACATTTTCAAAGAGCAAGAGAGAAGCCACAGTTTAGATCCTCTCCACTGCTCATGTGGTTCCATCGTGTTGTGTTTGAGCTCACCACACTACACACTATTCTGAAAGGAATGGGTGAGGAAGGAATAATGTAAGATTTGAGCTGTAAAGAGTTGAATAAATAACTTCTGTGACTAATTATCAGTTCATTTGTTGCAGCTCAAGCTTTTTAATGATTTTGTCTATTTAAAAATGGTTTAGTAGGATTATTTTGCTTAGCGATAGTGGCATAAAGTCACAATATTTCTCTGTAGTGACGTATATATTCAGTTTAAACCAGTACGTACTTTGTCCAGCAGATGGTGCTGTTGTCCACAAACAAAATCAGACACTGGTGAAATCATAACAACCAGGTTTATTCATAACTGTTGCATTTCATATCTTCAGTCTGGGATACTTCCGCATATAGAAATATAATTTAATACAGTTCCACATGAAATACATACTCAAACGCCCCAGTATTTACACGTCAGGCTTCGTATTTACTGTTTACAAACTCTACGCCATATTCGGACACACATACACGTATGTACAGGTTTGACACGATGCACAAAGTTCTCGCGGTTTTTTGTCCAATCACGGCTCAGAGCGACGAGAATTAGCCAATCACGTGCTACCACAGAGAGGACGGCTAACTCCACACCGGCGAATGTCCCACAGTGAAGTCCAGAGCCAGGGATGAGCACAACAGAGCAGCAAGAGGAGGAAGAGGAGGAGAAGAAGAAGAGGAGGAGGAGGAGCCGGGTTACCATGGGGACAGAGAGGAAAAGCATGGAAACCGAATCGTTATAAGAAAACAAAGGGGTCTGTGGTTAAAAGTGAGATGGAGGGCGGGGTCAGTGACTTTTTGAACGCTGCAACTTTAGTTTAATACGTTTGTAATTCCTGGGCCTATCCACGAGAAAAAGGCACTAGGTTCAAAGTATTTTCTTTCTGTATCGGACTGTGTAAAGATGAGGAATAAACGCATCAAGAATCTCGGACTTCCGGTCATTGCGCTATGCATACTGAGAAGGATTTTCAGAAAAAGTGAGCATCAAACCGCCGTGTTTGTTTTCCCAGTGGGATGTGTCTATTGACAAAGCTGATCTTTTCAAGTCTTTTGAACCATATCGCTTTTGTTTCTGGTTCTGATATTGTCATATTTTAGTTTTGGGATTCGGACATCGTAATTGTGTGGTTGTTGGATCCCAACAGCGGAAAACGGCTCGAGAAATTTGTTTGCGAACTCCATAAATGCAAAAGGGAATCAGATGTGGGTGACTCAAACCTCTGTTCAAACTGTTTCTCTTCCAAACAGAATTGAAAAATAGTGAAAGGTGAAGGTGATGGGCAGGATTGATCCACAGGAAGAACCAAAGAGGGAACCTTTGGCTGCCTAAATCATCCCGAGTTTGCAGCGAACATTTTGTATGTGGAGCGACAACAACTACACAATTACGATGCCTGAATCCCAAAACTAAAATATGACAATATCAGAACCAGAAACAAAAGTGATGTGGTTCAAAAGACTTGAAAAGATCAGACTTTGTCAATAGACACATCCCACTGGGAAAACAAACATGGCGGTTTGATACTCACTTTTTGGAAAATCGTTCCCAGTATGGCATTGCGCAATGACTGGAAGTCGGAGATTCTTGATGTGTGTATAAGGGAGTGTTCCAGCCAAATGAAGCTCATTCGAGGTTGGCATATACAGGGGCGAATTTGGAGTCCAGTTTCATATTTGGAACTCAGACCGTGGCCGCGTCTCATTTCTCTTTCCTCGCTTCCTTCGCCTTGATTCTGCAGGAAATGGGTGAGGAAGTCCCGCCCACAGAGGAGACACAGAGACAGCGGTGGAGTCGGCAATTTGGGGGCCCAAGGTGTATTGAGTTTGGGGCCCTCACTATAATGTACATTTTTGTTTGTTTGTTTGTTTGTTTTTAATATTCATTGTCTGTTTTTCCACACTGCTCTTGATACATGCGCGGGACCCAACACATTTTGGCGGGAGCAGGACTGTACGATGCCGGAGCGAGCGGGTGGGATGATAAACTGCAGTCCCGCAAACTAAATATTAGTGTAAAGTAAAATAGACAAATAATTCATGTTTGCCTATCATACATCATTTGTGTTGGATATTTTTATTTGGCATTAATAAAAACATTTTAAGCAGTATAAACTTGCGAATGTGGTCTAGTCTCGCGCCCATTTTAGACAATTCCTTTCCACATCTCTGTGTTTGAAAGAGCTCGAACTTGCAGGACAAAATATCGCAGATGCGGGCGGGAAAGGGAATGAAAATGACAGTTCTTTGCGAGTGCAGGCGGGAGTGGGACTGAAAATTCTGTCCCCTGCAGACCCCAAATTGGAAGCCTGCCTTGTTAGTTAGGTTGCCTACTAGATAACCAGAGCTGAAAGAAGTTTTATTAGATCAGACAAGCAGATAATATTTTGATGATGTTTTCTTAATGTCGTACTGGGGAGAAAATCAAACTGCTCTGAGGCTTTGGTCATTAGTGGCACTGAGGGCGAACGGTTGGGGGCCCCTCCAGGTTCTTCTGTCTATTGTTGCCTCATGGTAGCGCCGCCTCTGCACAGCGAGGAGAGAGGATCTAAACTTATTCTCCGAGACTAATAACGTTTGATTCTTTTATCTGACGTCTGTCTCCTGAAGCTTCCCTCAGGTTTACTCTTAATACTTAATATGACACGTTTGACTGACAGCTGAAAAATGAAGGATCGAGGAGAGGGATCCAGGCGAAGGAAGCGAGGAAAGAGAAATGAGAAACGGCTCGTGAGTCATGAGCAACTAAAACGCTAATCCGGAGTGAACATGTTGAAGGTAACGCCCCTGATTTACAAAAATACCTCATGGGGCTGCGAAGTGAATCATGTTTTAAATTGTTGTTTAGGTTCTGTATTTTCTGTATTGATACTTTGCAGTGACATCGGGCCGGGGGCGTATACAGTGACGTCTATTGGCGGACTGTTCAGCTGTTTCTATGGTGACACAAAGCAAACACGAACAATAAAGTTTAAGGATCGTGCGAAAACTACTATTAAAAAAACACAAAATGGATTTAAACAACACATTTTCAGGAGCCTGTGGTCAGTCCGAGTGTTCATGGTCCAGTTTTGTTGTTAGATTTTTTGTTTTTTTAGCTTGTGATTGTAATTTTATGCACGAGAAACTTGTTTAACACCACAAATCGGCTCTTTTCTGGTCAGATCGTGTCAAAACGAAGCTCAGATTATCTTGAAGAGATGATCTGAGCTTCTTACAGAGCAGTGCTTCCAGTTAACGTCACACCCCCGGGAATCATCTGCACAGTATCAACGGGTTAATTTTGATATTATAAAAGTCACAGTTCGAAATTATCACGATTTCAACTGGGAACTTTATCATCGTGAACGGGCTCTATTCACGTTTACGTCAAAAAACCGGAAGACGTTTTGGAAAAATGTGGATGACGGTTTCTCTGTTGGCGATAATAACTCTCACAAAATCTTGGAAAACTGAGAAAATAGCGCGGTTTTCTTCATCTAAATGTTATTGTGTTCTTTCTTTCTTCGTTTTATAAATTAATTTGTGTATTATAATTTGTTTTTTAAAGCTTTGGCAGGTTCTGAAGACGCTGTTGTCGAAGTGTCGGGAACTACAACGCAAATCGTCATCCGCATTTTTCCAAAAGTCTTCCGGTCACGTGACTAGAGCTTAAACATTTTTGCCATAATCACGCAGCCGTACGACCTTGTCCGTGACTCCGCCCCCCCCATCTGACGTCATCAGATTCTAAAACAGAACATTTGGTGATTTTTACCGTGACTCATGTGAACCCTGTTGTGAAACACGATCATGAGCACAAGAAATTTTTCTAAACTTGTAATATCTGCGGTGTGTGTTCCACGTTTTTGGCAACTTGGAGGGATTTCCTGAACTTTAAGCGAGCAGGACATAGTGAACTTGTGAACTTGTTGCTTGTTCCTCTAGTTTTTAAAGGGCCCATGTCACACTATTTCCTGATCCATGTTGTAATGTTTAATGTTTCCTCGTCACAAACAGACCTGGAGTTGTGTTTTGTTTCGTTCACACGTGTTTAAACGCACAAACCCTGCATATTTAGGCTGAGTTCTTCTCTGTTCCACTGCACATTCATTAGAATCATATGTGGAATTTCAGCCCTGGAATTCCCAATGAACGACTGAAATAAAGTTAAAATATATTTGTTAACTTGAAAACTTCTGCTTCATGACATCATAAGGTGGAGTGGAGCATTTTGAGCTTTGGAGATCTAGACGATAGTGTCGTAAGTTAAGTTAAGTTAACTTAAAACAGGTCTTGGTCTCGAAACCGACCTCAAGACAGTTTTTTTACAGTCTTGGTTCTCATCTTGGACTCGACGCATTTGGACTCGGTCTTGAAGGTGTTTGGACTCGGTCTTGAAGGTATTTGGACTCGGTCTTGTCTCAGTCTTGAAGGCGTTTGGACTTGGTCTTGAAGGTGTTTGGACTTGGTCTTGAAGGTGTTTGGACTTGGTCTTGAAGGTGTTTGGACTCGGTCTTGAAGGTGTTTGGACTTGGTCTTGAAGGTGTTTGGACTCGGTCTTGAAGGTGTTTGGACTTGGTCTTGAAGGCGTTTGGACTTGGTCTTGAAGGCGTTTGGACCTGGTCTTGAAGGTGTTTGGACTCGGTCTTGAAGGTGTTTGGACTCGGTCGTGTAGGTGTTTGGACTTCGGTCTTGAAGGTGTTTGGACTTGGTCTTGAAGGCGTTTGGACTCGGTCTTGAAGGTGTTTGGACTCGGTCTTGAAGGTGTTTGGACTCGGTCTTGAAGGCGTTTGGACTCGGTCGTGTAGGTGTTTGGACTCGGTCTTGAAGGCGTTTGGACTCGGTCTTGAAGGTGTTTGGACTCGGTCTTGTCTCGGTCTTGAAGGCGCTTGGACTCGGTCTTGTCTTGGACTCGAGGTCTGACATTTGTCGAGTGCGATCATATTTCATTACGGCCGCTGCTGTCGGAAATAAACTTCTTACTGCAAAGTGGCTGAAGTTTGCGTAATAAAAGTGCACAAATGCATCTGTATTTGTCACGATTTGCCTTTAGTAAATGTGCAGAGGTAAATCCCACTGCAAAACCACTACGAGAATGCAACTCCAGTTAGGAACTTGAAAAAACAAGTTTAAAAATCCTACCCACTTTCGCCACTTTGAAACTGTTGTCTGTAAAGTGCCAGTGGAAATTATCTTAAAGAAGGGATTCTCAAACTTTGGGTCCAAAAAAAGGGGAACAGAGTCTTTCAAGTTGGCTTATTTTAGGCTTAAATGAACATTAATCACATAAAATGGGGATAGAATTATAAAAACACTGATATATATGGGCCAAAATAACTGACAAATGTAAAAAATGACAAAAATGGTCTTGATTTGGTCTCGATGGGCTGTGGTCTTGGTCTTGTCTCAGTCTTGACCTTTAAAAATCTTGGTCTTGTCCTGGTCTCGGGACCCTGTGGTCTCGGACTGGTCTTGGTCTCGATTAGTGCGCTCTTGAATTACTGAAACATGTGTGAATGAAACAAAACACAACTCCAGGTCTGTTTTTGAACATGGCTTAAATCTCCCAAGAGTCAATTTTGCATAATATAAGACTTTTAAGCTGATATTTTTACCTTTTACGGTTTAAAATTATAAATATATATATGGAAAACAGGTAAAAGTAATTAAATTAAGACTAAATTAAGATGTGGTCGCCAGCAGAGGATGCAAGAACTTGACCTCTGCTGATGAACTGTGCAGGGAATCAGTTCAGATGAGGCGAAAAACAAGCTCCATTCATGAATATTTAGATTTTGTCCATTCAAAATATTCTGAATCCAACTCATTTGAATGTCCTGAATTACGCAAAACTCTTGACTTGTGAGCTTTAAGTCACGTTATAAAGCTGTTGCCTCATCAAAACAAACCCAGAGTTGTGTTTTGATTCATTCACCCTTGCTCCAGTGACCCTTAAACTTCACTTTGAACAGAGGATTTTCTTTCTGAGAGAAGAACTCAGCCTAAATATCCAGAGTTTACGTGTTAAAACTTTAAATTCAAGTCTGTTTGTGATGAGGAAACAACATTAGAACATGCAGTAGTTCAGAAAATCGTGCAATATGGGTTGGATTTTCTTTTTGCAAATCAAGGCTCAGTCCCCAAAACCTCAAACGAAACTCAAAACGTCTAATAAAAATCGGTATCAGAATGGTCCAGGCACCGGTCCAGCGTGTCCCGTGCCTTTGGTCTCCTTAAACAGAGACTGATAGAGGATAGAAAAAACCACCATAGAAACACAGAGGAGCTAACATGACAAAGTCTATTGGACACGACCACTCACTTTGTCAAGACATCATCACAGAGGCCCCTGGTCTGCAGAGTTTGAGGCTACAGTTATAGTCAGGTAAATGCTTCGCTTCAACACCGAGAAAGCGCCGACCCAACGAGGAGATCTGAAACTGGGATTTGAGTTTAGGACAAGAAAGAAATGTTTTTTATGTCCGATGTTCTTCCTGTCGCGACGATTGCAACTGGAGCGAGCGAAATGTTACCATTGTGTTTACATGCGCTCGAGTATTCCGGTTATGATCGGGTTTTTTGAGTATCCATTTTTTTTTTTGAGTGTATCCTGGTTATTGGTTTTTGATCGGGTTTTTTGAGTATCCTGGTTATGATCGGGTTTTTTGAGTATCCTGGTTTATGATCGGTTTTTTGAGTATTCCTGGTTATGATCGGGTTTTTTTGAGTTTTTGAGTATCCGGGTTTTTTGAGTATTGGTTATGATCGGGTTTTTTGAGTTTTTTGAGTATCCTGGTTTATGATCGGGTTTTTTTGAGTATCCTGGTTTTGTTTTTTGAGTGAGTATTCCTGGTTATGATCGGGTTTTTGAGTTTTTTGATTTTTTGAGTATCCTGGTTTATGATCGGGTTTTTTGAGTATCCTGGTTATGATCGGGTTTTTTGAGTATCCGGTTTTTTTTTTTTTGAGTTTTTTGAGTATCCTGGTTATGATCGGGTTTTTTTGAGTATCCTGGTTTGATCGAGATATGGGTTTTTTGAGTATCCTGGTTTATGAGTTTTTTGAGTATCCTGGTTGTTTTTTGATCGGGTTTTTTGAGTATCCTGGTTATGATCGGGTTTTTTGAGTATCCTGGTTATGATCGGGTTTGATCGGGTTTTTTGAGTATTCCGGTTATGATCGGGTTTTTTGAGTATCCTGGTTATGATCAGGTTTTTTGAGTATCCTGGTTTATGATCGGGTTTTTTGAGTATCCTGGTTATGATCAGGTTTTTTGAGTATCCTGGTTATGATCAGGTTTTTTGAGTATCCTGGTTATGATCGGGTTTTTTGAGTATCCTGGTTGTGATCGGTTTTTTGAGTATTATGATGTTTTTTGAGTATCCTGGTTATGATCGGGTTTTTTGAGTATCCTGGTTATGATCGGGTTTTTTGAGTATCCTGGTTATGATCGGGTTTTTTGAGTATCCTGGTTATGATCGGGTTTTTTGAGTATTCCGGTTGTGATCAGGTGTTTTTTGAGTATCCTGGTTATGATCGGGTTTTTTGAGTATCCCGGTTACGATAGGGTTTTTTGAGTATCCTGGTTACGATCGGGTTTTTTGAGTATCCTGGTTATGATTGGGTTTTTGAGTATCCTGGTTTTGCGAGTGTCCATGTAGACGCCGTATCCTGATTTCAGTCTCCTGGATCTGCCTGTATCCCGGTGATGAGAAACCAGGAGACTGTCACTGGGATTTTCTGAGAGTGTCCAGGATACTGTGGCCTGTAGACGCAGCAGGTTAGTGTAGGTGCTGTACTGAGCATGTGCAAACTCGACTAAAAGCAGTAGGAGCAGTTACTTTCCCAAAATGACTCAAACTCCTACCAGGACTTTTTAGTAAGACTATTTTAGACTTATGAACAAAATAAAGCAGTCTACTGTTTATTACAGCCACATTTTAACCCCAGTGTCTGTCTGTGTTGCTTTTAAACTACCGTATTTTCCGGACTATTAGGTTCTCTGGATTATAAGACGCACTGTCATTAAATGGTCTATTTTCGAACTTTTTTCACAAATAAACCGCACCGGACTTTAAAGGAAACAACAGTGTGATGGGTGAGTGGTTTTGTTTGTTTGTTCGTTCACGGTGACTCTGGGCTTTGTTCAGTTGTGGCGTGTAGGGAGGGTGTGTCTGGGACCAACGGATTGTCGGCGTGTTCGCAGTGACTCAGTTGTTCAGTCGTGTCTAGAAGCGGCACATTGCACTCGCTTTTTCGGTTCGTTCCTCCGTTCCTCGTCGGCGTGGAGTGATGAGTGTGTCTGTGGGTGTTTTTCGTTGTGCGGTCGCTGTCTGCTCCATGTGTGTTTGTGGCTTTGTAGTTTACTAAAGTCGTGCTGGGACACCTGAGTGGATTCGTGTATGGGGCGCTCTGGATTGTGGCGCGCAGTCGTTTTTTTGATGGGTTGGAGGTTTAAGAGCGCGTCTAATAACCCGGAAAATACGGTAAACTGACTCTGTGACTGTGTTGGATTTTTCAACTGATAAAAATGCCTTTTATCGAAGCTGTGACTCCACCATCTCATGTTTTAACTTGAATGTATGTTTGCTTTTTTGTTGTTAGAAACCTGTTACAACCAGGATACTCGTGCGACGACAGTGAGCTCAGGTGGGAATTGTACTGGCAACCCACTGGTTAATAGGTAAATGCATAACCCACTAAATCACTGCTCCCAAGCTCAGTATTGTTAGTAAAAATGTAAAAGAAAGCTTGTTTGCATATGGACTTTTTGCCGTTTATAAGGGAGTAAGAGTTCTGCTGAAGTTGTTGTATTTTAACAGACCGTGACATTGCCAAGTCTGCTTTATTCATGTGGGTGTTTGTCATAATGTTTGCTTCATTTTAGTTCGTAAAACTTAAACTTAAAGGTGCTTTGTGTAACTTTTTGGTGGAGCGTCTCCGTGTAATGTAATAAACGTGAAGTAGAGCTGTTTAATGTCATACTGTGGAACATTCCAGGCAGAGAAGTGACAGATCTGTAGAAACAAACAAACGATCGCCCCCCCAACCAACAAGTTACACAGTACACCTTTAATAAAAAATATTAAAGGGCCCATCTCATGCAAAATAACTCTTTTCACATTGTATCTTCTGCACATAAACAACCACAATTTGGGTTTTGGAACATCCATTACACAATAGTTCTGAAAATTCTTATGTATTTCTTGGAGGCGTCACAGACCAGAAACTACGAATATATGGTTACGTTCAGACTGCAGGGCTTAACGCTCAATTCGGATTTTTTTGTGAAATCCGATGTTTTTGTGAGGTCGTTCACATTTCCAATTAAATGTGACTTGTATGTGTCTCCAGTGTGAACATTAAACGGCCCAAAAGTGTCCCACATGTGACACTGGAGACACGACGACGTCAACCGCAGCGAGCGTCTCTGTGTTTACAGAAGTTGTCCAAACATGGACGCAGCATCGAGCACCTGGAGATTTTAAAGTTCCTCTCGTACCGGAGCCAGAACATGAACAACTTACTTGTTTTAAGGAGGAGATTGAGAAGGACGAGGTTTTTGGTCGTGGTGTTTTGTGGGGGCAGCGGCAGCGACGTCGTCTGTTGAAAGGAACGTGTGGATGTGGAGACGGAGCCAAGAGTGGTGAGTGGTGATGTGCTTCACTTCAGTGAGTGACATGGAGTTCATTAACAATTTTCGCCTACTTCAGCGCAGAATAGTGACGTTTGTGTCTTGTTGATAACGTGTAGGTGGATGAATGCACTTTGGCCGTTCACACTGAAGTCACATGTCAAAAGATCAGATATGTATCAGTTTCAGGAGCACATATCCAAGTGTCCTGGGTCACATTTGAAAAAATCGGATCTGTGTCGTTCAGACTGTCATTAAAAGATCAGATACAGGAACATAGGGGCCAAAAAAATCAGATTTGGGTCACTTCAGGCTGCAGTCTGAACACAGCCTATGAATATTGCTCATCTCCCCGCGCGTCCTGAGAAAGCACAGGCTCCGCCCTCCAAACGTAAGGTTTCGCCCTTCCTCCGCCCATCTCAGCCACACAACCATGGATCTATTAAAATAATCCGTTTAGCGGTCTGATAGTGACAGGAATAAACTTTTATTCATCATGGCGATACAGCGAGTTCAACCTTAAGTTTTGGACTCGGACGAGGACTTTGAGGAGCTCAAAGCTCAAGCACCGCGTCCACATCAGCTGAACATTACTGATTGGTAAAGTATTAATAAACACTAGTAGATAATCTTATTTTATCATGTAGACTGGAGGAGGCGGGGCAGAGGCGGTGGAGCGGGGGAGTGGGGCGGGTGTGAAGCGCTTTCTGCTACGTCAAACGCATCATAGGTGTATCTGCCGCGTCATCGTTGTAGCAGCTTTAGTTCGTTGTCACGTGGGAGGGTGGCAGAAATACGCTGCAATTTGTTAAAAAACAACGCCGAATCAATCTAAAAAACACTTCAGCGACATATACAAGGCCCACACATCACTCTTAGAAGGTAGAAAGCTCTGAAAAGTTTTGCATGAGATGGGCCCTTTAAGACAAAAAAAGAAAGCTTGTTTGAGTAATTATGTGCGGCTCAATATTTAGAACTGCGACTAATCTTTCCTAATAAATTCGTCAATATTGATAAAACTCCCAGGACAATTATTTTTCAAATATTGGGAAAATTACGCACTTGAAAAGCTGGATTTTTGGGATTTTTTTCTTATTAAAGGTCAGATTTTTTGAGAAGTTAGTTATTTTTTAAGAATAGCATAGTTCTCGGAGATTTTAGCTCCACAAACCGCAGTGTCAGACCTCCCGTCGAGCGACCTGGTCTACAGTACAAGTACAAAGGTTCACACTTGATGTCATCTCCTCCGACACTACGCGCTGCCCAATCCGCGTCACTTCCTCAAAACCTCCACACAGCACACGTCCACTTCCTGTTTTTTGGTCACATGATTTGGTCCCGCGCTTCACTTGTAGAGCATCTGCAGCCGGCTGGTGTGGCAGTTGTTGCGGTTGAGCTTGCTGTCGGCCTGGTACAGGTTGGAGTTGGAGAAGGTGGGCGGCGACGTGCTGAGGGCGGGGTCGAGCGTGGGGGCGGGGTATCCGGGGGGCGGGGCCAGAGAGCGCGGGTCGCTGATGGGCTGCGGCGGGGTGCTGCTGTGGTTCTGGTTGGTGGTGATGGTGGAGGCTCGTCTCCGGGAGCGCAGGGCCTGGCGCTCGGACAGCTGGTTCCTCAGCTCAGACACGCGCTCCTCTTTCTGCAGCCACAGAACCAAAAACAAACACCATTAGATTAGATTCTGACAGTAAAGTGTGTAAACATACTGAAACGTTGTTGAAAAACGGCGTGATCTTGGGTCTAGTCAAGGGGTTTTCAAATTGGGTGAATGTTAGAATGTTTAGCCTGGTTTTAGTCCTGGTTTAGTCCTGGTTTAGTCCAGGTTTAGACCTGGTTTAGACCTGGTTTTAGTCCTGGTTTAGACCTGGTTTTAGTCCTGGTTTAGTCCTGGTTTTAGTCCTGATTTTAGTCCTGATTTAGACCTGGTTTAGACCTGGTTTAGTCCTGATTTTAGTTCTGGTTTTAGTCCTGGTTAAAACCTGGTTTTAGTCCTGATTTTAGTCCTGATTTAGACCTGGTTTAGACCTGGTTTTAGTCCTGGTTTAGTCCTGGTTTAGACCTGGTTTAGACCTGGTTTAGTCCTGTTTTAGTCCTGGTATCGCCCCGGTTTAGACCTGATTTTAGTCCTGGTTTAGTCCTGGTTTAGGCCCAGTTTAGACCTGATTTGAGTCCTGCTTTAGTCCTGCTTTAGTCCTGCTTTAGTCCTGGTTTAGACCTGGTTTAGACCTGGTTTAGTCCTGGTTTAGTCCTGGTTTAGTCCTGTTTTAGTCCTGGTGTCGACCCGGTTTAGACCTGATTTTAGTCCTGGTTTAGTCCTGGTTTAGTCCTGGTTTAGACCTGGTTTAGACCTGGTATAGACCTGATTTTAGTCCTGCTTTAGTCCTGGTTTAGTCCTGGTTTAGACCTGGTTTAGACCCAGTTTAGGCCTGATTTTAGTCCTGGTTTAGTCCTGGTTTAGGCCCAGTTTAGACCTGATTTTAGTCCTGCTTTAGTCCTGGTTTAGTCCTGTTTTAGTCCTGGTTTAGTCCTGGTTTAGCGCTGGTGTCGACCTGGTTTAGACCTGGTTTAAACCTGATTTTAGGTCCGGTTTAGTCCTGGTTTAGACACGGTTTAGACCTGATATTAGTCCTGCTTTAGTTCTGGTTTAGACCTGGTTTAAACCTGATTTTAGTCCTGGTTTTTGTCCTGGTAGACTTTGTATTTCACTGAGAGCCAAAGGAAAACCTTTAAAATCCTGGAAGCGTACAAGTATTTAGAATTAAAATCACCCGCTGCACTTTGATAATCTAAAATAATGATTAGAAAAAGTTAAAAAAAAACACAAAATTACAACTTTAAGATAATGTTGGTGTTTGTCTTTCTTAATGATTGTCCAAAAAAACTAAAAACTAAACTAAACTATAAATAAATGACACAATCCTTATCTGTTACAAAGTGGTTGCTGGTTGTGGTTTCTGTGCCTCCTGTTTTTAGCCGGAGATTGTCGATCCACTTTTTTCTGTAAATTGTTTTAAATCTAACTCCCTTGTGACACACCGCTTACGGTAAATGAAAAAAAAAAAAGTTTGTCTTTCTCCCGATCAGAGCGTTTGCAGCGACCACAAACTGCACAGAAATGACACATTTTGGCGCTGAGTCAGCCGAGGTAAACGGGGTCCTGTGCGTCTGTTTTTACCTCCTGACCCACATTTGGTGCTTTTGTTGATGTCGGTGTGACGCCATCTGAAACCGAGCAATCCACGACGTCTTTATTGTCATGTTTGGTTGCCGTGGTGACGTGAGATAGATCATTCACTGTTCTGAGTCGTTATTTTTACCGTATTTTCCGCACTATTAGGTGCTCTGGATTATAAGACGCACTGTCAATTAAATGGTCTGTTTTCGAACTTTTTCCACAAATAAACCGCACTGGACTTTAAACAAAACCCAACAGTGTGATGGGTGAGTGGTTTTTTGTTTGTTTGTTCGTTCACGGTGACTCTGGGCTTTGTTCAGTTGTGGCGTGTAGGGAGGTGCTGTCTGGGACCAACGGATTGTCGGCGTGTTCGCAGTGACTCAGTTGTTCAGTCGTGTCTAGAAGTGGCACATTGCACTCGCTTTTTTGGTTCGTTCCTCCGTTCCGTTCCTCGTCGGCGTGGAGTGATGAGTGTGTCTGTGGGTGTGTTTCTCTGTGCAGTCGCTGTCTGCTCCGTGTGCAGTGTTGGGGAGTAACAGATTACATGTACTGGAGTTATGTAATCAGAGTACAAATGATGAGTAACTGTATTCAGTTACAGTTACTGTTTCAGTGAGTGGTAATTGGATTACAGTTACTTTGTTGAAATAAATGGATTACACGGCGGTATTTTCCTGTTTTCACATTTTGGGCTAAAACAGGACTAAACCAGAACTAAACCAGGTTTAAACCAGGTCTAAACCAGGACTAAAACAGGATTTAACAGGACTAAATCCTGCTGTGTGGACGTGTCTCCTCTTTTTCTATCAATAATATTTTTAATTTGGTTCAGTAAAGTCTGGACTTTTTATTTTCTTTTATCAGACAAAACTTCTTATGTGAAGATTTCCTCGTCTTTGCTTCTCTACAGCAAATCAAGTAATCCAAAGTATTCAGATTACATTACTCACTTTAAGTAATTTAATGGATTACGTTACAAACTACATTTTGGGGTCTGTAATCTGTAATCTGTAGGAGAATACATTTTAAAAGTCACCTTCCCCAACGCTGTCCGTGTGTGTTTGTGTGTTCTGTGGGTGGTGCGGCTTTGTAGTTTACTGAAGTCGTACTGGGACACCCGAGTGGATTCGTGTATGGGGCGCTCTGGATTGTGGCGCGGCCGTTGTTTGACGGGGTTGGAGGCTTAAGAGCGCGTCTAATAGTGCGGAAAATACTGCACTCACTTTAAGTTTTACAATATTATGATGTCGGAGGTCACATGAGTCAGTTTTGAGTTTTGAGTGAGACGTAACAGATTTGTGACCATTATAGTAATGTGATTTTACGACGGAGTATAAGGGTCAGATTAAAAAAAAAAAAAATGCTGGCGCTACGAGAATTAAGTCGTAACATTTTGACATTAAAGTCGTAATATTATGAGAATAAAGTCGAAGTTAAAATAAAGTCGTAATATTATGAGAATAAAGTTATAATATTACGAGAATGAAGTCGTAATAAAATCAAAGTCAAAGTGAAAAATGCGGCAGAAGAAGAAACTTGTTTTTCAATATAAAACCAAAAATAAGAAAACGAACAACAATTTTCTTCATTATTTGTGCCTCCGGACTGAACCAGGACTAAACCAGGACTGAACCAGGACTAAACCAGGACTAAACCAGGACTAAACCAGGACTAAAACGAGGTCGAGACCAGACCGGGACTGAGACCAGGACTTAAACAAGAACTGAAAACGGTTTAGTCCTGGTTCAGTCCTGGTTTAGTCCTGGTTCAGTCCTGGTTTAGTCCTGGTTCAGTCCTGGTTTAGTCCTGGTTCAGTCCTGGTTTCAGTCCGTATGAGGCGCAATTAGTCCGCATCGCATTTTAAAGTCACGTAAACGCCATTTCCCGTTTCCGTGACTTAAACCAGGACTAAACTAGGACTAAACCGTTTTCAGTCCTGGTCTGGTCCCGGTCTCAATCCTGGTCTTTCTGGTTTGGTTCCAGACTTGATTTAGTCCTGATTCAGTTCTTGTTCAGTCGAATGAACGAATGATACACAGATTTTTCTCCTTTACAAAATGCTCCAAATTCTCCATTCTCCACTCGTTCAGACTTTCCGAGCCGCCGATATTCTCATAATATTATGACTTTATTTTGACTACGACTTTATTCTCATAAAATTACTACTTTATTCTTGTAAGTTTACGACTTTATTCTCTTAAAATTACGACTTTTTCTGGCTTCGACTTTATTCTCATAATATTACGACTTTAATGTCAAAATGTTACGACTTTATTCTTGTAGTGCCAGCATTTATTTATTTTTTTTATCTAACCCTTATACTCCGTCATATGATTTAATGTCGAAAAAAGGTGATTTTAATGATGGGCAGGAGGCGGGAGTCAGGTGAGTGGTTTAATGGACAATGTTCAGGTGAAATGATGATTTGAAACTCTGAAACACAAGAGAAACAGCGTGTAAAACAATGTAAACATAGGAACAAAACAATGAGGTAACATGAACATAAAGTAACACGAATACACAGAAATCATATGAATACATGTACACAAAAATTAACACTCACAGGATGCATGAACACGGCTGTGACAAGACAATGTGTTGAGGGCCGATGTCATGTTCAGTGGTGCCCCCAACCCCATATCAAAGTGTAAAAAACAAAATTATGCTTCATGACAATACCGATTATTTAGAATTCAGAGCAAACAAAAAACTCCGACAAAAAAGATCAACAAAAAAGATCGACAAAGCCTGGACTAACTGGAACTGATGCTGAGTCTGACGACAGCGACACAGAAGAGGAAGCGGCGCTCTGTTTACCTCCGGAGGTCGTGGAGTTGCTCCGAAGTGACACATGATGAAGAATTGAATGGATTTAGTGATTTGGAGTGAGATGGAGAGTTTGATAAACTTGTTCTGTTCTGTTGTTTATGTCATAGTTTATCTGAAGAACTGTTCATATGTGACGTTAACAGTCTGTTGTTCTCTATTCTATTGTTTTTACTTTGTTCTGGTCTCTAATTTAATATAATAAATTTCCCCCAAAAATTGCGACTTATATATGTTTTTTTCTTCTTCATTACGTATTTTTTGGCTCGTGTGACTTATACTCCGGTGTGATTTATAGTCCGACAGATACAGTATGTGAGATGTTATGAGACCTCCTGGATGATCTTCTGGAGCTCCTTGTTCTCCCTCTCCAGCTGCCTGGACTTCTCCTCATCGTTGTTGTTGGTGGAGGAGCCGGTCTTCATGGTCTCCTGGGCGTCGGACTGCCACTCTCCTCTGGTGATCAGGCGACGCATCTGTAGAACAACATACGCAAACTGGTGAAAATGCAAAGGAAGAACTCACTACACCACCTTCGAGACCTTAACATCAGCTGTTTTCTTAGTCGTTAAATCGTTAAATGTGGAATATGGACCTGCTTATTCCCTTGTTGAGTTGTTATTGCTTCACTTGAATGTTCCACAGTATGGCATTCAACTTTTTTAAATTTTATTTCCACTGAGACAAGCAGGTGCCACCATTAGGCCATCTTAAAGGTCCTATATTCTACTAAGTTTTTCGATATAGTGCACTTTCGATTCAATACAATATATTTCAAATCGATTTAATACGGTTCGGTGAAAAACATCGGCTTAATCATGGCTGTGATACTAAAAGTCGACTAAGTCCACCGAGTCTGTGCAAAGTTAATATAAATAACACAAATTTTACTCATCAGAACAGTAAAAATATCAACACAATTGTAGCTTTTACACAAAATTAGTTTTTGTGCAATGTCTCCCTCTAGTGTTCATGTTGGGTTAGTTCAGTCTGTCTCTGTACTTTATCTGATTTGGTCAAGTTTGTATTCTGTTTATTAATTAATTAATTAATTAATTTATTTATTTTTAGCTGATTTCGAAAGTGATTTATTTATTTTACTTTAATAAATTTTACTTCTATATAAGGCTCTGAAATTAACTGAATTTTGATCATGATGATTTAAAGCTTAACAAAGTTTATTTTGGGATATTTTTTATATAAATAACTATATTTATTAAATTTTTCATATAAAGATGGTAGAACGGCTGGATATATAGTTTATTTTGGATACATTTATGTTTTTCTGCCTAATTTCATGTTCGATTTATATTTTATTCATTTTATATTTTATAATATCGCAAAACTGCTCTAAGGTTCATATTTGTAGCCTATATTTGTTTCCCATTTGATAGTTTTGCGTAAATTATCAATAACAATAATAAGTTTTTTTTTTTTTTTTTTTTTTGAGAGAGAAATACTGAATAAATGCATCGTGTAACTAAAAAAATAAATAAAACATAAATAAATAAATAATAAATAAAATAACTGATTAATCGTGATTTCAATTTTGGTCAAAATAATCGTGATAAACATTTTTATTTAATTTTTTTTCATAATGGAGCAGCCCTACTTCTATAAAATATTTTTTCTTGTATGAGGAGATAAATTTATATTACTATGTTTCTATATTTTTTATTTTACATTATTTGACACCAGTCTCTTGCTACTTTTGCTACTTATTTTGAATTTATTATCACCATTTATGTATTTTTGCTCTTTGTTATTATTATTATTAATATTTTGGTGATGTGTGAGCTGCTGTGTCCAATAATTTCCCTTGTGGATCAATAAAGTTTGTCTGAATCAATCTAAAATCAGATTTCAGAAGTGTTTTTAACTGTGAATTCTAAACTCAAACCATCTTCTCTTTGTTATTACTTGGTTTAATCCGTAGTTTTGTGTACACTTCTCTCTCCGTCGAACGCAGGTCATGTTTTATTCATGGACGTCTTGGCCTCTCTGATCACTGCCAATAAACGAGCGCGTGGCCCCGTGGTGCCCGTGCATTAGTGCGGTGACAGTTACACGAGCGGCACCGCACACGTAACGAGCAAACATGACGCTTTTCCATTTGAACACGACTGTAATGTTCAGCGTGGAGTCGCAGTTTGGATTCTCACCAGCAGATGTCACCAAAGAACCACACAAAGAGTCGTCAGCTACTGGAGGTAAACAACAGAGAAGGAGAGATTGTTGTGGTTTATAGGCTCTATTCACGTTTACGTCACAAACCAGGAAGACGTTTAGAAACAAGAGACGACTTCCAGTGTATTTCCCGACACTGGACTCTAACCCACTGAAGTAAATGTGATCAGCGGTAAAATGAAGACTGCAGACGTATGTGCTGTTTGGAATCATCTTGAATTAGTTTTAAGATAAATCATTGAGTGCCTATACATCACAGGTGTCAAACATACGGCCCGGGGGCCAGATCCGGCCCTCCAAGACCTTTAATCTGGCCCTCAGCTGATTTTCTACTAAAATATTGTAATTATATTTTCTATTAAAATATTGGTAATTTTCTGTGGTGTTTATCACAGCAGCGTCTCCAGTGTCTCTGTACGTGGCCCCTCCCACCAGAGCAGCACAAATGAAGACTTGTCTCTTTCCAAACGCTCTTAAAGGACGATCGTTTTGACTGTTGACCGTGACACCCTCATCAGAAAAATGTCCAACATGAGAAAAGTGGAGCCGAGTGCAGGATTTTCCAAGAAAAATCGACTTATTCCTGTTTACATACAAGTTCATGTTAAAACATTGTGTTGAAATTGTATTTTTCTTAAAGTTTCAGGTTGTTCATAATATTATAATATTTAGTAAAAGAAAGAGTTCATCAATTAAAAAAGATTTCTGTAATAGATTTGTGTTTCTCTGCACAAATATTTGAACTGATTGTTATTTTTGGGGTTTATATGCCATGAGTTTTCAGATCTGGCCCCTTTGGGATCAAAGTAGGTTGGATACGGCCCCCGGACCAAAATGAGTTCGACACCTCTGCTATACATGCACATCCGTATCCCGGTTATTATCCATATCCAGGTTATGTCAGTATTCTGGATACTGTGTTTACATGCGCTCTGAGAAACCGAGATACTCATATTTGTATACACATGATCAAATGTAGGTTTCTTGACATAATCTTACAAATGCACAAGTGCAAAAATTAACCTAATTTAAGTTAATAAACCAGGAAAAATACAAAGAGGAAGCTCGGGAGGTTCTAACCAGCGTGAGGAGCTATGATGTATCCCAAGATCCACTGCACAGATCAAACCCAACGTGTAGATTTTTTATTAAAATATTTTGCATAAATAAACTCATCTTTATAACATATGAACCATAACCACATCAGCCCGTTTGATAATATAATTCAGCTTTGTCACATTTGTTTACGTTTTACTGAAACTAAGACTAATTTGCATAAACTGTTAGTGGCGATAAAATCAGCTCGCTCCTTGTGCGCTGATGCGGTTCAGCTTCTGTCGGACTAAATGATACGACTCAGTGGAATATGAGTGTTTTTCTGTGACAGAGGAGGTGCTGATGATGGTGAGTCTGTTCTGTGTTTCTATCGTACAGGAAATGTTTCATGTTTAACTTTTCAGCGATCAGACGTGTGCAGGTCGTACGAGTGCAGATTCCTGTGCAGGTTAACGCAGTCATTTCACTCATGTACGGTCACTTTATTTATGTCGCTGTTGTTGCGGTGAAAAGACTGAAAAGTGTTTGTCTTTTGGACGCATGCGCACTCAAATTTATGTTGCAGTAACCGGGATACTGCGTTTACATGCCACAGTGTCCGGGTTACTATCGGAATAAACCAGCTACAGTATCCCAGTTTCTAATAACCGGGATACTGCCATAACCGGGATACTGCTTTTACATGCACCATGAAGAAACCGGGATGCTCAAAAAATCCGATCATTACCGGGACACTGATGTGCATGTAAACGCACTCAGTGTCTACGATTTTGTTTAATGACAAAGAAACTCCAAAAGTGACTCCTGGGGCATTCATTATTGCTTATTTTACAGTTGCTGCTATGTTCTATTGGTACTTTCTACATGTATGTCTATGGCAGAATGTCCAGAAGTTACCATGGTGACACAAGCACACATAATGTGAAAACTCTTTTTCACTGACTTTTTCATGACCTAAAGTGAATTTTCCGTGACTTTCTGGCACCTACATGTATAAAATTGATCCAACATTTAGGGCGAAATATGAAATGTTAACACTTTCCACTCACCTTATGGTTTGGGATTATAGTTTTTTAACATTCAAAACCCTGTCAGTGCATTTATTGTCTCTTTTAAACAAAAGACGCAGACGTTCAAAAATAATCATAATAGTCTAATGAGAACTTAACAAAATGATGTAGTTGCGCGAAAGAGATACTAAATTCCATGACTTTTCCAAAAC
This sequence comes from Boleophthalmus pectinirostris, assembly GCF_026225935.1. Taxonomy (NCBI): domain Eukaryota; kingdom Metazoa; phylum Chordata; class Actinopteri; order Gobiiformes; family Gobiidae; genus Boleophthalmus; species Boleophthalmus pectinirostris. Next base: position 33,277,878 of record NW_026571175.1, read on the forward strand.
TTTCATTGAATTGAAAAAATTCCATGACTTTTCCAAGCCTCGAATATGACATTTTTAATTCACATGACTTTTCCAGGACTTCCATGACCGTGGGAACCCTGTTTACTACACGAAGCACGACACACGATTAAGCGAAAACTCATCCCAAAGAGTCGAACGAGTGAAAAATCGACTCAAAAACGGCCAAAAATCACGCACGGCTTTAGTTCAGTACTTTTCTGTTCAGATTGTGTTATAATAAATTGTCATACGGATGTATTGTGTTGTGTAAATGTGTTTGACTAATGACATTTGTCTTGACGGTCACGTTGTTGTTGATGAATTGTATTTTAGAGGATAATGACGATAGCTAATGATGAATTTGAAATCTTGTATTTATGGAAATTATGGTAGAACTAATTAATTTTGATAGTTTTAATGATGAACTGGATGGTGGTTATTTTAAGGAGACACTGTTAATGATGAATTATTGTTGTGTAAATAGTTTTGTTAATGTGATTTGTCCTTCCCAATGAGATGGAGAAGAGCTTGTAGTTAAATGTGGCACAGAGCGTCTTTTCTCTCTGAGTTTAATGTTTTCTGTGCATTGTCCTTGTTTTTAATAGATAAATAAATACATAAAAATCAAGCTCAGTCAATCTAACCTCAGTAACAGAGCTTCAGACAGAGTAGTGCTTTCAGTTAGTGTCACACCCCAAGAGAATGTTAATGATATGAGGTGCAAAGTAAGGAGGGTTCAAATTGGGCCTTCTAACATTACGTCAATTCCGATTTTTTGTGTGAAATATGATATTCACATTTCCAGTTAAATGTGACTTGTATGTGACTCCAGTGTGAACATTAAACGGCCCGAAAGTGTCCCACATGTGACACTGGAGACACGACGACGTCAACCGCAGCGAGCGTCTCTGTGTTTACAGAAGTTGTCCAAACATGGACGCAGCATCGAGCACCTGGAGATTTTAAAGTTCCTCTCGTACCGGAGCCAGAACATGAACAACTTACTTGTTTTAAGGAGGAGATTGAGAAGGAGAAGGATGAGGTTTTTGGTCGTGGTGTTTTGTGGGACAGCGGCAGCGACGTCCGTTGAAAGGAACGTGTGGATGTGGAGACGGAGCCAAGAGTGGTGAGTGGAGATGTGCTTCACTTCAGTGACACAGAGTTCATTAACAATTTTCGCCTACTTCAGCGCAGAATAGTGACGTTTGTGTCTTGTTGATAACGTGTAGGTGGATGAATGCGCTTTGGCCGTTCAGACTGAAGTCGCATGTCAAAAGATCAGATATGTATCGGTTTCAGGAGCACATATCCAAGTGTCCTGGGTCACATTTGAAAAATTCGGATCTGTGTCGTTCAGACTGTCATTAAAAGATCAGATACAGGAACATAGGGGCCAAAAAATTGGATTTGGGTCACTTCAGGCTGCAGTCTGAACGTAGCCTTAGTTAGTTTGTTGAGTTTTTTTTTTTTTTTACCTTGGGAACGAAGAGCACCACCAGAGTGATGTAGACGGAGAAGACGATGGCGAGGGAGGCGAAGGCGAAGGAGGCGTCCTGCTGAGACGACAGGATCATGGTGACGGGAGCCGTGATCATGCACAGGACCTGCACACAGACACAAGAACTTCATTAGAAAACAAATTAATAAAATCGAGTACAGACATTTTAAGTTGACGTGTCCCAACTCCAAAACCGACCACAGTGGAGTTTGTGGTCATGTTATAACAGCAAGAACAGTGTATAGTGTTGCCCTTGAGCAAGACACATCAGCCATTTGACCCGCGTGGATGTGGTGAATGTGATCTGAAAGGTAGATGGCGCTGATCTGTGAGTTACTGCATGAAAAGTGATGAATAATCAGTCCAAATCATTACATTTTATTACTATGATGTCCTAAAGTTGTTCCCCCCATCAAACACAAACCTACACAAAAACTGTCAGTCGTTTGTGCTTTGTTACGACTGTTTTGTGCTTCAAAAAGTTTTGTTTGTGCTGCTTTAGTTTTTGAGATATTAACAAGTTTTTATTAGTCACATCGAGGTCAGTCAGCCCTACAGGAAGCTTAAAAATGTTGTAAAATGGCCTAAAACTGTGTTACTCGTTTATGCTGTTTTGTGCTGCAAAAAGTTTCGTTTGTGTTTTTTTTAGATTTTAGTTATACTGGTTCTGAGCTCTTAGCTATTTGCAGCCGATGACGTCCCCGCACCTCCTTGAAAACGTTAAAATGTGCTAAAAAATTGCCAACTATTACCGTATTTTTCAGACTATAAGTAGCTCTGGAGTATAAGTCGCACCAGCCAAAAAAATGCATAATGAAGAATAAAAAAACATATATAAATCACACTGAACTATAAGAAATTGATTTGATCTTGAAAGTCAAGTTCTAGTAAAAACAATAGAAGAGAGAACAACAGACTGTTAACGTCACATAACAGAACAGAACAAGTTTAACAAACTCTCCATCTCACTCCAAATCACTAAATCCATTCAATTCTTCATCCTCGGTGTCACTTCTGAGCAACTCCACGACCTCCGGAGGTAAACAGAGCGCCGCTTCCTCTTCTGTGTCGCTGTCGTCAGACTCAGCATCAGTTCCAGTTAGAATTATTCGTGTCTTTCTGAATCCCGACAGGATGGTTTCGGTGTCACTGAAGTCCAGGCTTTGTCCATCCATCCAGTGACTTCAGGAAAGTTTCATGGTGTCACAAGTTTCTCTCTCACTCCAAACTTTCTTTCTGCTGCTCGATTATCATTTTTAGCTGCAGATTTCACGACTTGCAGTTTGTAATCTGCAGAATCAGATTTTCTTTTTGGGGACATTTGTGTTCAGTCTTCTCAGTCGTCTTTATAAGTTTGGTGCGATCGACTGACATGATACAGACGGGACAGAGGCTCTTTCTGCAGGAGACATGCGCAGTAGAGCCAAGTGACAGTGGTACAGGAGGAACAGGAGCAGCAGATACTCACACACAAGACTAGAACCTCTCACCGCTTCACTGTGAAAATGTTAATATATAAGTCGCACCGGAGTAAAAGTCACAGGAAACACCCAAACCATGAAAAAAAGTGCGACTTATAGCCCAAAAAATACACGACGAGGCTCAGATGAGGTACAGTCAGACGTGTATAAAACATAAACTATTATCATCCAGTCATTAGTGCACAAAGTTAGGCATTAAAATTTTTGCATTTGTGGTATAAGAGTTGAGTGACAAAAATAAATAGATAAATAATTAATTAAATTAAAATAAATAAAATAATAGCTGTAAAATATAATACAGTACAATACAAAAAAAAATGAAGAAAATGGGTAAAAATTATATGTAGTGTGCATAGTGTGTCATTTATTTTGCTGTATGTAAATATTTGTTAAGTTTTTTGATCAATGTCCATAAGCAACCACATGATTTTTGAAACTACTGTATGTCATGAGCAGGGATCCTTTTCTATAATCAGATAACTCCAGAAATCAGATAACGGTCCAGTTCTATGTGTTTCTCGTTCACTCCAAACTTTCTTTCTGCTGCTCGATTACTGTTTTCAGCTGCAGATTTCACGACTTGCAGTTTGTAATCTGTAAAATCTGATTTTTTTTTGGGGGGGGGGCATTTGTGTTCCGTCTTCTCAGTCTTTGTCTTTGTAAGTTTGTTTAAATGTTAAATTGTTCAGTGGTGCAGAAGTAACGGTGCGATCGACTGACATGATACAGACAGGACAGAGGCTCTTTCTGCAGGAGACATGCGCAGTAGAGCCAAGTGACAGTGGTGCAGGAGGAACAGGAGCAGCAGATACTCACACACAAGACTAGAACCTCTCCACACTTCAGTCTAAACATTTTAAAATATAAGTCGCAGGAAACCCCCAAACCATGAAAATAAGTGCGATTTATAGTCCAAAAAATGCGGCACATAAATTTTTCCTGTTTTGTTTATGCTGTTGTGTGTCATTAATATTTTACTTTTTGCGTTACTATTTTTAAAGTTATTATTTACTTGACTTATTTAATATTTGTCCGGAAATGACATAATGTAATCAACAAAACAGCACAAATGATTGACATAGTTTTTTTTGTAGGTTTGCGTTTGACGGGGGCCGACAGCGACCGGCTCTCACTCCCATGGAAAAAGCAAAACAAACATCTTCCACAATGTCAAAACTCCAGCGTGTCCCTTCGCTGCTGTTGCCGCGGTAACGTGACTGACCACAGATGACACTTCGCTCGGGGCCACGTTGTCCTCATAGACACACAAACAGACGAGTCACTGTTCCGGGGGCGTTATTATGACTCACTTTTACAATTTTACGAGATTATCGAGCCGGAGGTCAGAGGACGCGGACAGGGACATCAGGTTCAGGTTCTAACATTTAATAATATTAAAAAATCAGACGGAGACATGTTGGGGTGTTTGCTATTCATGATTTTGAACAGACAGATTCTTTTTAGACAATTCTCTACACTCTAAACATTAAATTATAGTATTTTCTTTTCTATTCCCATGTGGTCTTATATCTGCGTTATCCCTCAGTTTTCCAGGTAGGTTCCACGGACGTGTACCAGAGTCCTGCACGGGTCCGTTTTTGGAGACCCGCACCCGCCGGATCCGTTAGTATTTCATCCGTTACCCGCCCGTGCACGTAATGAATAACGCACAAATTAAAAGTATTCTAACTGAAGTATCCATCAGAATATGAATTGAAAAGTTACGGCGTCAAGAATTATAATCACGAAATGAAATGAAACGGTTTCGCTTTTTTCAGGATGAATAAGAATTCAAAGACGTGACTCGACTGTCAAAAATACATCATCACTTTACAGGATTTATTTACTGAGCAGAAGAAACATTGATCGAGATGCCGGACTTTTGCGCCGCACACAACACGGACTGAACCAGGATTAAACCAGGACTAACCCAGGACTAATCCAGGACTGATTCCAGGACTGATTCCAGGACTGATTCTAGGCCTGAACCAGGAGGACTAAACCAGGACTGAACTAGGACAAAACCAGGACTCAAGCAGGCCTAAAACAGGACTGAACTAAGACTAAAACAGGACAAAATCCAGGATTAAAGCAGGACTAATCCAGGACTAACCCAGGACTAATCCAGGACTGATTCCAGCACTGAACCAGGACTAAAACAGGACTAAAACAGGACTGAACTAAGACTAAAACAGGACTAACCCAGGACTGAAACAGGACTAAAACAGGACTTAAACAGGACTGAACTAAGACTAAAACAGGACTAACCCAGGACTGAAACAGGACTAAAACAGGACTGAACTAAGACCAAATCAGGACTAAAACAAGACTAACCCAGGACTAAACCTGAACTGAACCAGGACTCACTGTCGGGATGGGCTTGCAGGCGAAAGGACCAGTGCAGAGCTCCATGCCCCATGGAGGTAAAGTGCCGCCGTGGCCCGATCAAGCTTTGCGGACACCCTGCTCCATGGGCTCGGGGTTCTCTCTCTCTTAAGTCCAAGATTAGTCCTGGTTTAGTACTAGTTTAGTCCTGGTTTAGACCTGGTTTAGACCCGGTTTATACCTGGTTTAGACCTGGTTTAGTCCTGACCCGCCCGTGTGTAATCACTACCCGTCCGCATACCCGCCTGTAAAAATCCATAACGTTAAAACCCGCTCGTTTCAGCAACTATTTGCCCGTACCCGACCCAGTGCAGGACTTTGGCGTCCACTAGTCCATGTGCTTTTAAAGATCTAGAATGAATCGTTTTAAAAGGAGCTTTGTTCCGGCGGCTCAATCAATCAATCAATCAAACTTTATTTGTATAGCACTTTTCATACATTTGAAATGTAGCACAAAGTGCTTCACATGCAACAGAAAAATTACAATACAATAATTAAAATCAAGAGCAACTCCCCCCACCCCATCCCTTTGTTTCATCCATATATACAACCATTTAAACACAAACATAACAACAAAAACATAAAACTCCTAAAGATTATCATAAAAATCTAAATGGAGACAAAGTAAAACAGTAATGATAATTTAATTTAGAATAAATAATATAATAATAATAATAATAATAATAATAATAATAATAATAATAATAATTTAAGTTAAAACAGATAAAAGTTTCAATTAAAAGCTAAATTAAAAAGATACGTTTTGAGTTTACTTTTAAAAATATGAACACTCGCAGTGGACCTCAGATCCTCAGGTCGACTGGGCCGTAAAAGCTGAATGACGCCTCACTGTGAGTTTTAGTCTGGACTCTTGGGACAGTTAAAAGACGACTACCTGAGGATCTGAGAGTCCGAGAGGCTCATATGATAAAAGCAGATCAGATAAATAAATAAGACTAAGACCATTAAGAGCTTTATAAACTAATAAAAGAACTTTAAAATCTATTCTGAAGCTCACAGGAGCCAGTGCAGAGACTTCAGTACTGGGGTGATGTGCTCTCGCTTCCTGGTCCTTGTCAGCAGTCGTGCTGCATATTTAATATTTATTGTGTTTTTCTGCACTGGAGCTCTGTAACACTTTATTTTGTAACTGTGTTTTTATACGTGTTTATTGTGCATAATGTGGATGAATGAATGAAATGTGAAATGTGGAACCTGCCTCTCAAATCTACCTACGAGTACAAATAAAGCAACCTAACCTAATTTAACCTAACCTAACCTAGGTCCCTATGCCTAAACAGGACTGGGGAATTATACAGTACTATCATGTATAAAAATTAAAATTTAAAAAATTTATTAAAAAAATAAAATAAAAAAAATCAATAGGTGTTAGTTTGTGGTTGCACTATGATAAAAAAAAAAAAAAAAAGAAGTTAAAAGGGAGTCTAAAAATGTTTTGAGTCGACCGTAGAAGCTTGTCAGAGATGTTGACCATAAGAAAAGTTGTTATTGTTCCGTTAATTTCACATGGATTTAACCCCAAAATGTCCCCGACGTCCGTTACTGAGGACATGTTATAAAATTATAAATAAAATGAACAAAATCTAAATGCTAAGGCGTCCGTTTAGCTCCAAATAGAAAGAAAAAAAATCATAAAAAATATAAATTGCAATACACTTTTTTTCTCCGGGTTCTAGGGAAGCTTCTTTGTCAAACGAGCCTTGACCTTCACTTTTCTGATTTCAGATAAAGGGCTTCTTTCAGCTCTACCTGATCTGAAACCGCTTCTTTCACGATCTAGTTTCGATACTTCTGACAACCCCGCTCACTACATACAGCGGCTGATTAGCCCCCGGCAAAATGTCAAACTTTTCTCCACGGGAAAAAAGAATGAGGAGTGCACTTTCAGAATCTGTGTCTGGGCAGTCACTGTAGAACTTCTTTCTTTAAGAGACGACTGAAAAACGAAGCACTAAACCAACACGAGAATCCTCCGCACCCATAAAAATTAAATATATTCATAATTTATTGCTGCATTTGTGATTTACTCGCCTCCGTTTCGAAGTTCCTCCCTCGTGATTCATCTCGCAGGCTCGATAAATTCTTCATTTTTTGCATTATGCAGTGTGTATCTTTTTTGGTGGAGCGTACGTCACCTGTTTGTTTCTATGGATACGTCATTGATCTGCCTGGAATGTTCCACAGTGTGACATTAAACAGCTCTACTTTACATTTATTCAATTACAGGTGGTTTTGTAGCTCAAAAATACGTAGAAAAACAGGTTTGGTCTGGTTTGGTCTCCATGAAGATAGAAAGATTTAATACCATAACTGGCCACGTTTACATGATGTTTTAAAATTCTGAATTAATTGTTCTGAGTTAAATAGTTTGGAATTAAAATATTCTCCTTCAAGTTTACATGGAAATAATAATTCGAAATTGAGGTTTACATGGAAAGCACGTTAAATCGTCTAACGTCGAGAAGCATTCTGATTGGACAGAGACACGAGCGTATTTACGTCGACCGAAAGAAAACACACACACTTCAGCTGCTACCGGCTTTTCTGTCATCTCGGTTTGTCGTTACGCTACGGACACAAATATGATCCAAACTTTTTTCACAGTGGTTCTGATGATAATTGCGCAGCAGCTGGAGAATTCTCTCATCACACTTTACGTCTGTCGGCTGAGGAGGAGAAGGGAAGAGTGTCGGAGAAGGAGGAAGAAGACAAACTGAGTGTGAGGCTGCTCTACCTCAGCCCACTCCCACATCCCGCTCACAAATCCAAAGAGACGTGGAGGAAAGTCCGGAGACAAGACTGGTGGAGCCGGATCGTCTGGATCACGTCAGAAGGGCGACACAACGAGCATGAACTGAACGACCGGAATTAGCTTTAAGAAGAATAAACTTTTACATGAACCAGGAATAAATGAATCTGGCTTTAAAATAAAAAAAGAATAAACCACCCACTTACTTTGGAGTTAAGTTTAATTCCGAATAATCATTTTCGTTAGGAATTAAGCGATTACATGATCTTTTTAAAGCGGAATTAATTGTTATTTAGGATTAAATAATTGTTATTCAGAATTAAATGATTGTTATTCAGAATTAAAGCTCTCATGTAAACGTGGCAAGTGTGAAACATTCCAGACAAAGCAATAATATCAATAACATCATGAGACAAAACCATTTGACCAAAAAAGTCACAAAACATTAGGGCTGGGTATCGTTAAGAAGTTGCTGATATGATACATACCTTGATAAATAGGCCACGTTACAATACAGTTTTCGATTCAATATGATTCGATACGATATAGTTCAAAACAATTTGATACGGTTCAGTAAAAAACAAAAGCTAAATTATGGCTATGATTCTAAAAGTCTTTATTAAACCTTTAAGTTCAAATGAAAAACACACATTTTACTCAAAACTGTGAAAATGTCAAGTGTGATGTCTAAACAAGTGAACTTTCTCCAAACAAGCAACACAACTGTAGCACTTTCACAAAATAATTTAGTAAAATAAACCAAACAAATACTCTTGGTAATGTATCGATACAGCAGAGCATGATATCAATACTGTATCATCAAATTAAAGGGTCCATCTCATGCAAAATCAACTTTTAAGAGCTTTCTACCTTCTAAGAGTGATGTGTGGGCCTTGTATATGTCGCCCAAGTGGTTTTTAGATTGATTCAGTGTTTTTTTTAACAAATTGCAGCGTATTTCTGCCACCCTCCCACGTGACAACGAACTAAAACTGCTACAACAATGACGTGCCCCGCCTCCACCCCACACATGAACCTAAACAAAAGCGACAGCATAAGCTCATTGTTCTACACTGCAGTGAACACGATATAATAAGTTTATCTACTCGTGTTTATTAATACTTTACCAATCAGTAATGTTCAGCTGATGTGGACGCGGTGCTTGAGCTTCGTGCTCCTCAAAGTCCTCGTCCGATTCCGGGTCCAACACATGCGGCTGAACGCGCTGTATCTCCATGATGAATAAAAGTTTATTCCTGTCACTATCAGGGTGCACGTCTGTCTCCCCCTCCTTCCCTGAGATGGTGGAGGAAGGGCGGCTCACTCAGAGCCTATATCACGTTTGGAGGGCGGAGCCTGTGCTTTCTCAGGACGGGCGGGGGGAGGAGCAATAGTCGGACTTTCATAGTTCCTGGTCTGTGACTGACTCCAAGAAATCAGTAAGATTTCATAACTATTGTGTAATGGATGTTTCAAAACCCAAAATGTGCTTGTTTATGTGCAGAAGAGTTATTTTTCATGCGATGGCCCTTTAAACGATGCGATATATCGACATTTCAATATTTTTGCACACTACACAATGCATCTTTAAAACTCCCTTGTGAAAAAAACAAACCATCAAACTTTGTCTTATACCAAAACTGAATCACAGACAAATCGGGCCAGACAGACGACAGCGTTCGAAGATGGATGACGACGCTGCAGCGGAGAAAGAATCGCACAAAGTCGACGCGCGAAGACCAAGAAACATGAGCCTGCCTGAAAATCCATAGGTATCGATCAGCATTCATTCTGTGCTGAAAAATCCCTCTGGAGCGCCGAAGAAAGGAGCGTCCGCGTTGTCCGCCCAGCCCCATCGCTCACGGAGGGACGAGCGCCAACAGGAGGCTCCCCCGGACGAGCGGAGAACACGGACGCTGAGGAATTGTGGGTACAGATGGGAGCAGACGCATTCATCAGTGTTGGACAGCAGACGCTCCGGGGAAATGGGTTTGGAAATTGGGTGAAAATTGAAATGTTGTGCACCAAAAAACAACAGGTAATAGTGATGGAGAGTGTTCATCACAGTTAGAGGGGGGCTGGTTCAATTCGTCCCCAGATGTCCACTGGTCGAGACAGGAAGGCAGCCTCGCACAACAAGATGAATTCTTGTTAATTTATCTTGGCGCGTTCCCGCTGGTGCGATAGGGCCTGGTCACTGGTGGGCCGGAGACTGGACCAATCAGAGATATTAAAGTAGTTTGGTTTCTTTGTTTGTGACTTTTCAGAGCTTTAAACCATGTTGTAGTTGTTTCCTTTTCATTTACCCTCCCAGTCGTTATAAATAATGAATTACTGCTGTGTTATTATTATTATTACCGTATTTTCCTCACTATAGGGCGCACTTAAAAGCCTTTTTGTGGACCGTGTACTATCAAGTACTTCTAGCTCCGCTGTTTCCCATTTGTCTGTGGTTTGTTTAAATTGTTTTCCGCAATATCGTCACATGACCGATGTCACAAACCCAGCAAATCAGGAAGGCACAAATCACAGTGACATGGTCCAATAGAGGCTTTGCACCGTCACGTGACCCCTATAGCAACGGTACCTACACCGCCATGACACCGGGCAACACTATGTCATTGACTTCAGCAGCATCGGAGAAACATGGGCAGGTTTTGTTGTGTATTTGGTTGTTCTAGATGCTCTGAAAGGGATAAAACGAATCGTTTCTTCACTGTTCCTCTGGAAATTACTCATCAGGATCAAACAAGGGAATTATCGAAAAAAAAGACACAGATTATAGCTAGCAAAAATAAACCACGAAGAGATTTCCAATGGTACCATCAAGACACCCAAAGTTTCATCAAGGTATTTGCTATTTAAATTGTTTCATGGCTTATTTAATGAAAGAAACACATTTACTGAACTAAAATTTCATTAATTTATCCAGGAAAACCCGCACTAGTTTACGATTCAACGAACCCACACTGGGCTCCTATGATCAACACGGCGCACGAGTCGAAGAGTCTGTGAGCCGAACCTCGAAAGAATCGGCCATGAAAAGATCTTCGCGAGCGTTAGAAAGATCCACTCGCAAAAAGCTATTAATTCTAGAAGACATAGTTGTGGATAAACAAGACAATAAAGAAAACATGGGTCCTACGACGAGTGACATGTTTATATGTGCGCTGGAAGATACAGTTTCTACTGCCACTCACACTGCAAATGTTTTCTTTTTACATTTTAGTTCAGTAAATGTGCTTCTCTCATTAAATAAGCTATGAAACAATTTAAATAACAAGTACCTTGATGAAAGTGACGTGAGTGTGTCTTGATGGTACCATTGGAAATCTCTTCACGGTTTATGTTCTCTGGCCATAATTCCCGTTTTTTTTTTTTCAATAATTCTCTTGTTTGAGCTCCTGATGAGTCATTTCCAGAGGAACAGTGAAGAAATGAATCATTTTATCCCGTTCAGAGCGTCTAGAACAACAAAATACACAACAAAACCTGCCCATGTTTCTCCGATGCTGCTGAAGTCAATGACATAATGTGCCCGGTGTCATGACGGCGTAGTTACCATTCCTATATGGGTCACGTGACGGTGCAAAGCCTCTATAAGGACGCAACTAGAGCTGCTACATCAGCGTATCAGTGTTTTCAGGTGTCCACACAGTGCCGGATCAGATCTGTGGGAGCTGGAGGCACCAGATCGTTTCGTCTCTGGAGCCGTTTTCCATCGGATTAGTGTGAACGAACACTGCAAGCACAAAGAAATATAAATACTGAATATGTACAAGTTTGGATGGGGCCATAGAGATACATGTAGAGCACCACCAGCGTGATATCACTGCAAAGTATCATTAAAATTTACAACGATGAGTATAAAAGGACCGAGCACTTCTTGGTTGCATTTGCTCATGTTGAGATGAAAACTTGGAAAGGAGATTACCACCAAATTACCGTCTGTCAGCCAAAATCTGCAGGTTTTGTGTGTTAAGCATGCGTCAATGACACAAAAACACAACTCCAGGTCTACTTTTTGACAAAGAAACAACATTATAACTTACAGTAGATCCAAAAATAGTGTAATAGGGGCCCTTTAAATAAGTTTACGTAACATGGTGTAGTGGAAAACGAGGAAAACAAAACCTAAAAGTTGGGAGTGGACAGTCAGTTGTGATCTATACTTCCATTTGGAGCAGTTTCCTGTCTCTTCTCACTTGTCGGAGGAGGACGGCGCTGGTGGGGATGGAACAGATGAGCTGACAAGTTGAATTTACTGCCCTGGAGGACAAATAATACACAGGTCTTCTGGGTTGTTACTGCGTGTGAGCCTCTGCTGATTCTGTGGTTAAGTTCCTCGGAAAAGTCGCTCCGTTCTCTTGACCAATCAGAAGCACAGACTGTATCTGAAATGAGTTAAAGTGACTATGCCAGGTTTCTGTGATTCTCAAATTTTGACTTTATTTGGTGGGATAAAACCTATAAACTGCAATTTGTGAAGAAACGTTGAAAAATATGTTGAAATTTATTGTATTTTAGAGAGTCCCACACTGACAACATCACACCGGGAGAATTTTATCCAAAAGTTCTGCACTATTTACACACAAGAAACACATTTTTTTGGATACTAACTATTATTTAAACAAGATAAAAGTATGTTTTTTATATTTTTATTTGTCGAATCATAATTTTTGTGTACATAAGGGGAGTTTTGGCTCAGTGTATTTGATGGTTCCCAGCTTCACGTCATGATTTCAAACCAAGAAGTTAAATTTTAAGTTAAAAAAAATGGCAAACTTGGCATTTTATAGAATTTATTTTGGTAAAATCTTAAATATAATTAACTTAACTGTGTTTTAGTCAAATAAGAATGCATTTTAAGGCAAAGATTGATTGTCTTTTTTGTAACAGTATAAGGTTTGAGCTGGTGTGTCTAACTTAGTGCATATGAAAGGTGGAAAAAGTACAGAAAAAATTGTAATTAAGTAAAAGTATCTTTGCTTTGCTTAATTCCTACTCAAGTAAAAGTAAAAAAAGTACTTCATTTAAAATGTAACTTGAGTAAAAATTACTTAGTTACTTTCAATTATTTGTTGCTGATTAAAACAAGTTGTTTTAATCAGCTTTTAGGTGATACAAACGAACTTTGTTCAGCGCAAACTTTGTATATTTTTAAAACAACTGAGCTGACGAACACTATTTTAACACTTGCATTATTGTGTTATTTCCTATTTTCCCCAGTCTATACTGAAAATGCCACGGTTGCAAGCCTGCGCAATTTCCTTTAATTTCCGGCAGATAGTTGTTTTGTTCTTTGCATTTCCTTTTTTTTCCCCTTTCAATCTTATTTTACTCAGTAACGAGAGTGAGTTCCAATGTAATGAAGTATTTGATTACCATTTTCAAAAACTATTTAAAAAAATCACTCATAAAAACTACTCAATTACAATAACGTGAGTAAATGTAATTTGTAGAAATGATGTCAAAATCTCATCTTGTCTTGTGGAAACTGTGTCTCGTCCCAGCTTTAACTGTAACATATAACACTTTGTTTTATTGTTTCTAGAAGCCAAAGAAGCAACTACTACAGACAATTAAGACTATAATAATAATGAGTTTTACTATAATAACATCGCAGATTGTTTTCTCTCTCTGTAACTGCTGCTGTGAATCTCGTCATTTTGGTCTTAAAATGTTTGTATTAATGGAGCGTGAGATTGACAGGTGAATCGTTGCAGCGTCGGCAGTGATGTGGTCGCTGTATCGGACCGTTGTGGTGAAGAGGGAGCAGAAAGCTTTCAATTTACCGGTCAATCTACGTTCCTCCCCTCACCTATCGTCATGAGCTCTGGGTAATGACCAAAAGGACGAGATCACGGATATAAGCGGCCTAAATGAGTTTCTTCTGCAGGGTGACTGGGCGCTCCCTTAGAGATAGGGTGAGGAGCTCGGAGTAGAGTCGCTGCTCCTCCACGTCGAGAGGAGCAGCTGAAGGGAGGGCATCTGTTTCGGCGATGTCCCACAGAGAGAAGGCCCCAGAGAAGATGCAGGACACGCCGGAAGGACTGTGTCTCTGGGCTGGCCTGGGAACACCTCAGGGTCCTTTCAGAGGAGCTGGAGGAAGTGTCTGGGGTGAAGGGAGTCTAGGAATCCCTGCTTAGACTGCTGCCCCCACGACCTGGCTCCAGATAAGCTGAAAGAAATCTTTGTATTAACCCGCTCTACATGATCCTGGTGTTTTCATTTCAAGGTTGTATGGAGGATTTTTTTTTTGTTTCAAGTTGTCAATGATAGATTATAGAGATGCAGTAGCCTTGTAATTATGATGACCAAAAAAAAGAGAATAAAAATTCATCAACTCTGGACGTGGTGGGGCTAAACATTTGCCAATAGATAACGACACTGCCTCGTTATCTGTGAGCTGACAGGCTGTCAATCAAACTCCCTACGTTTCTAGTGTAACTGACTTGCCTGCGCCGCCGGTACGTGTGGTTTACGTACGACTGTCACGCAGTCCACAGACGCAAGACGCACAGACGCTGTTTACTCCACCAACGCAACAGTTCTTAGCGGCTTTTTTTTGACCTATATCTTCCTCGCAGTTTGCACAAAGTTTGTTGCAATGGCGACAAGAATCCAGGAGCAGTTCGCCGCAAAAGAAAGTCCAGTTTTTGAGGTCGCTGAAAGAAGAAGACAAGGGGAAAAGCAGCGAAGCCAAACTAAGGTGATTCTTGAAGATTCATTCCAGCGATGGCGCGACTGAAGCAGACGCAGGGTCTAAAGACTGACGCACTGGTTCCACAAATTACTCCTGGACAGGAAACTTCTGCTTATTATGAAAACGTACTTTATTTCCAAGAGCTAGACAAAACGTTTTTCAGGACACGAAAGCGATATCCTATGTCTGAAAACGTAATTTTCAAGGCAAAGAAAGAGTCCGCTTGCTGCTGCGTGTTGTAGCTAGTTCATTCGCACAGAATCTCCGCGCAACCTTCTCTGCACCCCTTTCCTGCTCCTGTCCCCGCTGCCCGTTCCGCTCTTCCCCTGCTCCTCACTTCTCCGTCTTGTCTAACCAACACTTGTTTACAAGTCATGTGCAGCGCACCGGCTGTAAACAAACCTGTTTCTGGCGTAACGAGGAGGCGTTTCTACGTAGGAGCTGTAGGGAGGGGGGGGGGTTTCACACATGCGCAACATTTGAAAAAGGACAAACAGTCGCTGGATTTCTCGTTCCTTGGAAAATCCTCTATACAACCTTTCACTGTTTTGCCTGTAAATATATTCCTGTTCCTTATTCAGCCCTGTAACTGCCGGCCTCGGTGAGCTTCATTTGACTGGAGTTGAACATTATTAGGTCACGTTACTCTTTCTTAGTCCACTTCTTTTCTACACTTTTGTCACTTTTGGCTCATGTTTTTCGTCACATGCCCTTCCTGATGCAAGCAGAAGATAAACAGTCACAATTATTTAGATTCGGGGCTCAGTTTCTGATTTGCTGTCGTCCAAAGTTATTCCTCACGTACCTTTTTCATTCTTTTTTTTTGTCAGACAGAGAGAAATGAGAGCGCGTGATTGGACAGATGGGAGGAGAGGAGGAGCAGACGTGCTGAAATAGACTCATGTCAGTTCGTATCTATCCGTCCATTAGAGGAGAGACGGCGGTGTCCCTGTCAGACGTCTTCACCGCAGAGAGACGCTAAAGGACCAGACGATCTGTCACACGCAACACGGCTCCACACGGCTGGACTCTTACATTCCGTTTGGGATTCAGAGCGGCGGCGTAAACAGCCAGAACCGTCCATGGAAATCTGGAGGCCCGGGGAAAGAAGCCTCACATGGGCCCCCCTCTAATAGAAATAGAAATAGAAATAGAAATAGAATAGAAATATAATAGAAATAGAAATAGGTTCCAATTCTGGGCTCCTAAAAATCTGGACCCCCCCCCCCCCGCCTACTGCCCTGTAAACAGCTCCAGACAAACAAAGTGAAGCTGAAAATTTTGTAGAAAATACTGTTGTGACTTGGTTTTGCAAACAACCCTAACAAGAGTAAGTACATCAGCTGACTTTATTATACTACTACTACTACTACTACTACTACTACTACGACTACTACTACTAAAGCTCTAACTAGAGTAAGTTCATCAGCTTCCTTTACTACTACTATTATATTACTATTAATACTACTACTATTATTACCTCTGGTTATGTTTTTGCCGGCGTTTGTCTGTTTGTTTGTTTGTTTGTTTGTTTGTCTGTTAGCAACATAACTCAAAAAGTTATGGACCGATTTTGATGAAATTTTCAGGATTTGTTGGAAATGTGAAAAGGAAGAACTGATTTCATTTTGGGGGTGATCCGGAAGAAATCCTGGATTCTGGATCACTTTGAAATTTTAGTTAACATTGTGGTAAATGGGGCCAAAGATTTTGTTTCTCAATATCTCGGTTAATTATTGACCAAACCCCATGAAATTTGACTCAGGGATGGACAATGGGATCCTCTTTCATATTCCAAAGGCTGATCCGGATCTGATCCAGAAGACTGATTTTATCGCAATTTATATAAAAAATGGGGGTAGTCCTTGGCGGAGGTCTGCGCTCTCTGACTGCTTTTCTAGTTACTACTACTACTACTACTACTACACCTCTAACCAGAGTAAGTACATCAGCAATCATTGTTATAACTCCTACTACCTACTACTACTACTACAGCTCTAACTAGAGTACATCAGCTATCTTTATAACTACTACTACTACTAATAGTACTAATACTAATACTGCTACTGCTACTACTACAGCTCTAACTAGAGTAAGTACATTGGCTTCCTTTATTATACTACTACTATTTTTACTACTACTTCTACTACTATTACTGCAGCTCTAAGTAGAGTACATCAGCAATCATTATAACTACTGCTACTACTACTACTAGTACTACTGCTACTATTACCACAGCTCAAACTACAGTAAATACATCAGCTTTCGTTAATATATACTACTACTGCTGCTAATACTACTACTACTACTACTAATAATAATAATAATAGTAATATTCTGCTACTACTACAAGTAGGAGTAAGTATATCAGCTATCTTTATTATAACTTCTATTACTACTACTACTACTACTACTACTACTACTACTGCTGCTCTACTACTACAGAGCTAACTAGAGTAGTTCATCAGCTTCCTTTACTACTACTATTATACTACTACTACTTACTACTACTACTACTACTACTACTACTACAGAGTAAGCATCAGCTATCTTTATAACTACTACTACTACTAATACTACTAATACTGCTACTGCTACTACTACAGCTCTAACTAGAGTAAGTACATTGGCTTCCTTTATTATACTACTACTATTTTTACTACTACTTCTATTACTTTTACTACTACTACTACTACTATTACTGCAGCTCTAAGTAAGTACATCAGCAATCATTATAACTACTGCTACTACTACTACTAGTACTACTGCTACTATTACCACAGCTCAAACTACAGTAAATACATCAGCTTTCGTTAATATAAATACTACTACTGCTGCTAATACTACTACTACTACTACTACTACCATTACTGCTACTGATACTGCTGCATCTCCAAATACATCAGCGATCATTATTATAAATATTACTACTACTAAAGTTAATAAAAGGAGCTGTGGTGTCCAGTGGGAGTCGACGTCGCCGTAAACAATCTCACAACAAAGAGTCTGCACCTCCAACAGACATCTGCAAATCACACTGGCAAGCGGCATTTTATTTTATTTTTTTCCATTTGTACAAAAATAACTACAAAACACTGCCGAATCCTACGTATATCACAGAGTGTGTATACATGCACATCAATAACCCGGTTATGATCGGGTTTTTTGAGTATCCCGGTTTCTTGATGGTGCATGTAAACGCAGTAACCCGGTTATGGCAGTATCCCGGTTATTAGAAACCGTGTTACTGTAGATGGTTTATTCCGATAGTAACCGGGATACTTGTGGCATGTAAACGCAGTATCCCGGTTACTGCAACATAAAGTTGAGTCTGCACGCGTCCAAAAGACACTTTCCAGCCTTTCACCACAACAGTAGTCACATAAATAAATTGACCAACATAAATAAAGTGACCAAACGAGTGAAATGACTGTAAAATTAAGAGCTGCGCTAAACCTGCACACGTACAATCTGCACTCGTACGACCTGCACTCGTGTGATGCTGAAAAGCTAAAACATGAACTATCTCCTATACAACACACGCACGGAACACACTTACCATCATCAGCGCCTCTTCTGTCACAGAAATAACACACATAATCCACAGAGTCGTGTCATTTAGTCCAAAAGAAACTGATCACATCAGCGGCACAAGGAGCGAGTTGTTTTTATCGCCGCTAACAGTTTATGCTAATTAGCCTACGGTCTTAAGTCTTAAGCTGATGTGTCTATAGTGTTTATGGTTTATATGTTGTAAAGTTGAGTTTATTTATGCAGAAGATTTTAATGAAGAATCTGCACAGTGGATTGTGGGAGATCTCGTAGCTCCTTAGCTTCTTATGCTAAAGGAGCTCACGGTTTGTATTTTTCCTGGTTTATGAAATTGATTTAAGTTAAATTTTGTGCCTGCGTATTTGTAAGATTATGTCAAGAAACCGGGATACTCCATTTGATCATGTACACGCGGATATGAGTGTCCCGGTTTCTCAGTGCGCATGTAAACGCAGTAACACGAATACTGACAGAACCGGGATATAGATAATAACCGGGTTATTGATGTGCATGTAAACACACTCACAGATTAAGAAAGTAAAACTGAAGAATGAAGTGAGTACAGAGCTGTGAGGATCTGCTGGTGGCGGTGAAAACAACGTCTTGAAAATAATCGATTCAAGATTACTCAAACATGCATGTATATATATATATGTATTGTACTTTACATTTATATAATTCTGCTTTCTGTTTTTATTACTACTTATTTAGAATGTATTCTTACCATCTATATCCTTTTACTCTTTGTTATTATATTGTGATGTGTGAGCTGCTGTGTCCAAGTAATTTCCCTTGTGGTTGAATAATGTTTGTCTAAGTCTAAAAATCTTTCCAAATGCAACTTGGAGCGGGTCAATAAGAAGGGAAACTACTATAATATGCTTAAAAGCTCTGAAAAGTCGATTTTGCGGAATAGATCTGCTTTAAAATATTCAACAAAAACTTCTTAATAAAACTGAGCTAGAGTCCTTCCGGGAAATCCAATACATTCTCAAATAAGAAATAGAAAATAAAAAAGCGTCTTGAATAAATGATGGATTATTCTCTATTACAAAACAAGTCCCTTTTGTAAACAGGTCATGCAATATTCACTGTATCATTAGCATTCCTCCCACTCGACACTCAAATCTGTTCTTCCTGTGGTCCATTCAGAGGCGGAGAGCGGCAGTGGAGGTTAAACTCTCCGCCATGTAACAGAGGAAGTAAGTACGTTTTTATTTATGCAGGGCTTTTCACAGACGTATGTCACAAAGACGCTTTACAGATCATTATTTATTCACCCGATCGAAGTCCGACGGTTCTGACAATATTTAAATATTAACTTCAGTGCGTCAGCTGTTTCCTGTCGCCAGTAAAACCACTCGCTCTGAGACTCTTACGTGTCCAAAGTAGGGATGGGCATTCGATGAAATTTTCTTAATCGATCATCGGAAGAATTAACGATCGATTATCGATTAATCATTAACGTTTTTATATTAAAATGATTATCATTATTATTGCTATCTGCACTACTAATCTGCATAAATAAATTCAACTTTACGACATATAAACTGTAAAGACTCTAGAGCCACATCAGCCCGTTTGACATTATAATGTGTTTAATTCAGTTTTGTGCAACTCTCACAGAAACTAAACTTAAAACCACATCACTAATTTGCATAAACTCAGGGAAGATAAAACTACAGCTCTTGTGTCGCTGATGTGGTTCAGTTTCTGTCGGATTAAAAGACATGACTCAGGTGAATACAGGTTAGTGTGACCAGATTTGTGTTTGTCAAAACCAGGACAGCGTACGGGGGGAGGGGGTGGGGCCTCGTCATCGACATTGAGCGACTCTCACCTGGTAAAACTTTTTCCCACTGGACACAGAAACATATGTGCTGCTTTATACACTGTGCACATGGACTCACACTTGTCCCGAACGCAACGGAAAGTGTGAAATTTCTTGTACAAATCATCGTTAAAAGCACTTCAGTACGTTGCAGACTGACCGACTGTTTGTGTCTCGCTCCTTCTGATGCAGAGACACATGTACACACCTGTTTGGTCACACTACACACAGCAACCTACATTCGGTTTGTCGATTAAAATAACGTAATCGATTAAATTCTTAATGATCAATTATCGATTAATCGACTAATCATGCCCATCCCTAGTTCAAAGATCAGAGCTCTGCACTTCTAGTTTAGATACAATTCAAAACTGTGTGATTATAATTTGTGAAATGTGGTGCAAAACTTCAGATTCATGATTTTTAAAGCATTAAAGATTGGAGATAAAGTCCACAGGAAGTAGAGTCACCGTCACAAATCTGCAGCTTCACCTCGATCTGTGCGCTGTGTGGATGTAAACAGACACACGTGAGGAACTACTCCGGCCTTTTTACTTGTAACCTTCAAACTGGATTCACAGCGTTGTTTTGTGGACTGGATGCCTTTATTTGCTGAGGACAATTTCTATGGATAATGTGGATGAGATGCTGCACTTTAGATTTACCACTTTACGAGAGGTGAGTAATAAAGTCTTCTCATTATTTTCGCTTTATCCAGAGGCTGTATTTTGCGTCTCTGTGTCCGTTAGAGGAACACAAACAATATCCTGAATATAATGTGATTTTAATTGTGTTGAGTTCGGACACAAATATCTTAAAGCCAATCGGGCTCAAGTCGGATTCGATCACTGCTCTGTTGGACGCGGCCCGATCTCGGACTGAAAAATTCGGCCCGATACACACTCTAACACACACACCACTTTTATACAAGGCAATGCGGGTGAAGTGTCTTGCCTAAGGACACAACAACAGTTTTTTGCGACTGGTGCCCCCCTGTGGGACCTGAGTTTCCCAGTGGTCTCCCATCCAAGTACAAACCACTTCTCTGAGATCTGACGGGATCAGGCTTTGACAATCTGCTATGACCACAACAGTGAAGCAACCATGGAAGAAGTACTCCGTTTTGTTACTTAAGTAAAAGTACTGATACCTGAGCAAATAAATACTCAAGCGAAAGTAAAAGAATCACAAAGAGAAAACAAGAAACAAGAAACAAATCGACTTAATAAAGACAAAATCGACTGGGTCACTTTAATTTTGGAGGATCTGTCAGATGCTTTTCTCCGTGGAGATGTTATTGCTTTGTCTGGAATGTTTCACAGTGTGGCATTAAATCTTTTTATCTCCATGGAGACCAAAGCAGAGCAAGTTACAGGTCAGATCTGCGGAGAGCAAAAGTAAAAAGTATCCACGTTAAAATGCACAGATGGATACTTAAAATTGCACTGCATCAATTTTTGGTTGGGCCACTGTCACCTGGTTGTTTCCATGGAGATGTCATCGCTCTTCCTGGAATGTTCCGCAGTGTGACATTAAGCTCTACCTTACATTTATTCAATTACAAGTGGTTTTGTAGCTGAAAAATACCACAGATCTGACCCGTAACTTGGTCTGGTTTGGTCTGAACGAAGATAAAAAAAAAGGTTAATACCACACTGTGAAACATTTTAGACAAAGCACTAACATTTGACAGCCTCTCCACCAGAAAAGTTACAAATCTGAGTACAGAACTTTACTCCTTTTACTTCGCTACGTCCCTCCGCTGCAGAGATGACATTAACATCAGCATTAACACGAGACGTGACGGCGTCCTGACTGACAGATCATGTGCGAGCTGATAATGAAGTGTGAAAGTGACGCAGGTACAATGTGTTGTTCAGACGGAAAAAAAAAACAAAAAAAACTGGAGGAATAAAAGAAATGATTCTCAAATGTACAGACTGTGCTTTCGGACGCTACATCCAAATGCACACACAGAACTGGACCGTTATCTGATTTCTGGAGTTATCTGATTACAGAAAAGGATCCCTGCTCATGACATACAGTAGTTTCAAAAATCATGTGGTTGCTTATGGACATTGATCAAAAAACTTTACAAATATTTACATACAGCAAAATAAATGACACACTATGCACACTACATATAATTTTTACCCATTTTCTTCATTTTTTTTTGTACTGTACTGTATTATATTTTACAGCTATTATTTTATTTGTTTTCATTTAATTAATTATTTATCTATTTATTATTGTCACTCAACTCTTATATCACCAAAGCAAAAGTTTTAATGCCTAACTTTGTGCACTAATGACTGGATGATGGTTTATGTTTTATACACGTCTGACTGTACCTCATCTGAGCCTCGTCGTGTATTTTTTGGGCTATAAGTCGCACTTTTTTTCATGGTTTGGGTGTTTCCTGTGACTTATACTCCGGTGCGACTTATATATTAACATTTTCACACTGAAGCGTCGAGAGGTTCTAGTCTTGTGTGTGAGTATCTGCTGCTCCTGTTCCTCCTGTACCACTGTCACTTGGCTCTACTGCGCATGTCTCCTGCAGAAAGAGCCTCTGTCCCTGTCTGTATCATGTCAGTCGATCGCACCATTACTTTTGTACCACTGAAAATTTTAAAATCTAAACAAATTTATAAAGACAAAGACTGAGAAGACTGAACACAAACGCCCCCAAAAAGGAAATCAGATTTTGCAGATTACAAACAATAATCGAGCAGCAGAAAGAAAGTTTGGAGTGAGAGAGAAACTTGTGACACCATGAAACTTTCCTGAAGTCACTGGATGGATGGACAAAGCCTGGACTTCAGTGACACCGAAACCATCCTGTCGGGATTCAGAAAGACCCGAATAATTCTAACTGGAACTGATGCTGAGTCTGACGACAGCGACACAGAAGAGGAAGCGGCGTCTGTTTACCTCCGGAGGTCGAGGAGTTGTTCAGAAGTGACACCGAGGATGAAGAATTGAATGGATTTAGTGATTTGGAGTCAGTGTTGGGAAGGTGACTTTTAAAATGTAATCCCCTACAGATTACAGATTACAGACCCCAAAATGTAGTTTGTAACGTAATCCATTAAATTACTTAAAGTGAGTAATGTAATCTGATACTTTGGATTACTTGATTTGCTGTAGAGAACAAAGACGAGGAAATCTTCACATAAGAAGTTTTTGTCTGTTAAAAGAAAATAAAAAGCCCAGACTTTACTGAACAAATTAAAAATATTATTGATAGAAGAAGAGAGACACGTTCATGCAGCAGGATTTAGTCCTGTTAAATCCTGTTTTAGTCCTGTTTTAGACCTGGTTTAGAACTGGTTTAGACCTGGTTTAGACCTGGTTTAGACCTGGTTTAGTCCTGGTTTAGACCTGGTTTAGACTGGTTTAGACCTGGTTTAGACCTGGTTTAGACTGTTTTACTGGTTTAATCCTGTTTAGTCCTGGTTTAGACCTGGTTTAGTCCTGGTTTAGACCTGGTTTAGACCTGGTTTAGTCCTGGTTTAGACTGGTTTAGTCCTGGTTTAGACCTGGTTTCCTGGTTTAGTCCTGTTTAGACCTGGTTTAGTTTAGTCCTGGTTTAGTCCTGGTTTAGTCCTGGTTTAGACCTGGTTTAGTCCTGGTTTAGACCTGGTTTAGACCTGGTTAAGACCTGGTTAGTCCTGGTTTAGACCTGTTTAGTCCTGGTTTAGTCCTGGTTTAGTCCTGGTTTAGTCCTGGTTAGTCCTGGTTTAGACCTGGTTTAGTCCTGGTTTAGACCTGGTTTAGACCTGGTTTAGTCCTGGTTTAGACCTGGTTTAGTCCTGGTTTAGACTGGTTTAGACCTGGTTTAGTCCTGGTTTAGTCCTGGTTTAGTTTAGTCCTGGTTTAGTCCTGGTTACCTGGTTTAGTCCTGTTTAGACCTGTTTAGTCCTGGTTTAGTTTAGACCTGGTTTAGTCCTGTTTAGACCTGGTTTAGTCCTGGTTTAGTCCTGGTTTAGACCTGTTTAGTTTAGTCCTGGTTTAGACCTGGTTTAGTCCTGGTTTTAGACCTGGTTTAGACCTGGTTTAGTCCTGGTTTAGTCCTGGTTTAGACCTGGTTTAGTCCTGGCTTAGTCCTGGTTTAGACCTGGTTTAGTCCTGGTTTAGACCTGGTTTAGACCTGGTTTAGTCCTGGTTTAGACCTGGTTTAGTCCTGGTTTAGACCTGGTTTAAACCTGGTTTAGACCTGGTTTAGCCCCGTTTTAGCCCCGTTTTAGCCCCGTTTTAGTCCTGGTTTAGTCCTGGTTTAGACCTGGTTTAATCCTGGTTTAGTCCTGGTTTAGTTTAGTCCTGGTTTTAGACCTGGTTTGGTTTAGTCCTGGTTTAGACCTGGTTTAGTCCTGGTTTTAGACCTGGTTTAGTCTGGTTTAGACTGGTTTAGTCCTTTAGACCTGGTTAGTCCTGGTTTAGACCTGGTTTAGTCCTGGTTTAGTCCTGGTTTAGCCCAAAATGTGAAAACAGGAAAATACCTCCATGTAATCCATTTATTTTAACAAAGTAACTGTAATCCAATTACCACTCACTGAAACAGTAACTGTAACTGAATACAGTTACTCATAATTTGTACTCTGATTACATAACTCCAGTACATGTAATCTGTTACTCCCCAACACTGTTTGGAGTGAGATGGAGAGTTTGTTAAACTTGTTCTGTTGTTTCTGTTATAGTTTATCTGAAGAACTGTTCAGTCTGTTTTTCTCTCTTCTATTGTTTTTACTGTAACTTGCCAAGATGAAATGTCAGTTCCTGGTCTCTGATTTTATAAAATACATTCCCTCTAAAACGTGCAACTTATATATATTTTTTTCTTCTTCATTACGCATTTTTTGTTGGTGCGACTTATACTCCGGAGCGACTTTCTTGTCACTGGTGAAACTAGCAGCTCTCTGGTGTTTTCGTTTTGTCCTACATAAATCCAGTGCTTTATTACTTATTCATTTTGCAATTATTAAGTCTTTATGTCTTTCCCTGGCAAAGGTAAAAACACTCACACGCACACATTGCTCCAAAAGCGATGTTACGTCGACTTCTCGAGCTTAAATCCCGTGAGCCTGTAGTTAAAACACTCATTAATTCGAATAGGCCGGAGCTGCCGCTGTTTCATTTGCGAAAGGTGGAGTATAAATAAACCTCGCTTTGCTTTCTCGCTCATTTGCATGATTGTGAAGTGAAGTTCACACTGACCACAGGAGGGGAGCTAAAACTGCACTAATGAGAGCCGAGCTGAGAGGAGCGCGGGGGCCTTTAACGAACAATAACTCACTAACACGTGCGAAACAAAAACTCTTCAAGGCCCATTTTACGCTCTTTTCTGATCTATTATGCGTCATTATGTTGTTTCCTCATCACAAACGTACCTGGAGAGTTTTGTTTCATTCACACATTTAACACAAACCCTGAAAACACTCTGTTAAACCTTGCGACGCTCCATTGTGTTTTTAAACTCCACAAAGCTTCACTACAGTAATATCAACCCTGGAAGTTCTAATCTCTGTTGAACTAAATAGTAAAAGGAGCTGTTCACTTGGAAAATACAGCTTCGTGACATCACAAGGTGGAACTAGGGATGGGCATTCGAGGAAATTTCATTCATCGATCGTCGGGAGAATTAACAATCGAACTTTACGACATATAAACAATAACGACTCTAGAGCCACATCAGCCCGTTTGACATTATAATGTGTTTAATGCAGCTTTGCACAAGACTCACAGAAACTAAACTTAAAACCACATGGCTAATTTGCATGTTTTTCTTTAATTTGCATGTTTTTTTTTTTTATTTGTAATGTTTTTCTGTGTCCTGGTGCTTTGAGGTCCCTGGCATCGCCACTGGACACTGAAACATATGTGCTGTTTTGTACACTGTGCACATGGACTCACACTTGTCTCGACCGGGACGAAAAGTGGGGAATTTCTGGTACAAGTCATCGTTAAATGCGCATTTGCACTTCGGCTGTTTGTGTCTGTTCGCTCCTTCTGAGTTACAAAGAGCTACGAGAGACGCTCAGTTTAATGGCCCAATGAAAGGAAATGAAAACCTGGACATTTACATCACTTTATATAAAAAAAAAAAAAAAAACTGGACGGGCAAGGACAGGACGTGGAAAACGGACATGTCCATGGAAAAACGGACGTTTGGTCACCCTACGCTACGCACAGCGACCGACATTCTGCTTGTTGATTAAAAATGAACGTAATCGACGAAATTCTTAATGATCAATTATCGATTAATCGATTAATCATGCCCATCCCTAGGTAGAACAGAGCATTTTGAGCTTTGAGAAATTTGGACAGACTAATAATAATAAAGGATTGCTCAAACATTACTCATGGAACAAAGACAAAACAAACACAAATCATAATTTATATTTAAAAAAAGAAGAGAATTCATGATAGAAAATATAATAAATAAATAAATAATAACAACAACAGCAATAATAATAATAATAATATATTTTTGAAAAAGGAAAGGAAAGAAAGGGGGGAAGACGAAAAATAAAATAAAAATGATGCGTTAAGACTGTAGTAAAAAGTAAAAGATGATGAAAGGAAATGATGATGGTGAAAACAATATTAGTTAAAGGTCGTATGGAGGATTTTTTTTTTTTTTTTTAGTTTCAAATTGTCAGTGAAAGTTTAAAATACCATTACAGAGACGCAGCAGCCTTGTAATTATGATGACCAAAAAAAAAAGAATGAAAATCTATCAACTGTGGACGTAGTGAGGCCAGATAAACATCAGCCAATAGATAATGAGACTACCTCTTTATCTATTGGCTGTTAGGTTGTCAATCAAACTCCCTAAGTTTTTAATGTAACTGAGTCGTTGGCGTACGTGGTTTATGCAGCGGTTCTTAGAGGCTTTTTCAAACTGTCGCTTCCTCGCATTTCGCACAAAGTTTGTCGCGATGGCGGACGAGAATCCACGACCGGTTCGCCGCAAAAGAAAGTCCGTTTTTGAGGTCGCTGAAAGAAGAAGAGAAGGGGAAAAGGAGCGAAGACAAACTGAGGTGATTCTTGGAGATTCCTTCCAGCGATGGCGCGACTGAAGCAGACGAAGGGTCTAAAAACTGAAATGTCACTTCAACAGTAATTCTGGACGCGCACTGGAGGTAAACAAGCGTGATTTCTAGAGTCAGGAGGCGGGAGGAGGTGTTTCTACTGAAGGAGCTGTGGAGGAGGAAGGTGGTGTCACGCATGAACAACATTTGGAAAAGGAGTGTTGCTGTATTTCTCTTTCCTTAAAAAATCCTCCATACAACCTTTAAGTAGAGTTACTAGGGGTGTAACGGTACATGTATTCGGTACGAGGCGTTGGGTTTGGTGCAGGGTTATGTGTGTTTATATTCCACCACTACATGTGCAGCTACACGGAGGCTCGGCTTTTTAATATTCAGAAGAGAACTCATCCATAATTGGGTGTCAGTGTTTCCCGCGGCGCTTTATAGTTAGGGCGACCACCTTGATAACAATTGCCCCCCGCCTTGACTATGTCCCTCCGAACTAGAGCCCGACCGATATGGATTTTGCTGTGGCCGATATGAAACCCATATAATGGGAGTTGGAGCTGCCGATATAATCCCCGATATATTTAGTGACGTAAAAATTCACTGTAAATGTTGAATTGTTTAAAAAACTTAGGTTTGGCTCTGGTGGATTTTAAATTGAGTTTATTTAGGCAACATTTATTGTTATTCTGCCTCTTTACATCATATTTACAGACAGTAGGTTGGTTTAATGGCATTTTTGCATCACATTCTAGACACTAGTGATGGGTATTCCAGTTCTTTTTAGAGAACCGGCTCTTTTGGCTCGGCTCACTAAAAGCTGCTGGTTCTTTTGGCTCCCAAGTGGCTCTTCAGATTGTTTTGTTGCAAGCAAGTCTAAAGCACGTCTAAAGCAGGACTGAATCAGGACTGAACCAGGTCTAAACCAGGACTGAAAAAGGTCTAAACCAGGACTTACTTATTTTATGCTAAACTACAGCAAATATGCTCGTTTTTTTTTTTTTTTTTTTATCCTATGTACACGCAAATTTCTCAAAGTTTCGTTTTCAGCCGCTGCCGCTGTCAAACCACGAGTCTGCACGCGGCGTGAACAGGAAAAAAGTGAGAGAAAGAGAAAACACGGCTCCTAATAAGGATCAGGCTCCCGTCGTTTCGCTTCAAAGAGCCGGTTCTAAGAGTCATTTCGTTCGACGGACCCATAACGGACCGCTATTAAGCCGTAAATGCTGCGCGCCGCAATTTATTTATGCAAATGTCATAATTCACACATCTGTTCACAGCTCATTTACATATTCAGTGCAGGTCCAGTAACAAATATACGGCCAATATAGTCACTTTACAAAACAGACCAATAGAAAACAGTCTGTTTATATGTGCGGGAGCTACAGCAGCTAACCCATAAACAAATGACAAAAACTAGCTTGAAAGTCGACATATTTCCAACACTCACCGCTCACACAGGCTCCTCCCACATCACAATCTGCACTAAATAAATGTCCTTTTAATTCAGACTCAAACCGATTGTCCGTAAAAAGAAAATAATCTCAATGTTTGGATCTGTGTCTGCGGATGTAAACAAACACACGTGAGTGACGCGACTCTGTGGTGTGTTCAGGGACAATACGGACACACACACACAGACAAATGACTCCGTAGATAAATATTGATGTGGAGCCACATATTAGGACATTTATCTGTCTGTAAATTGGATTAAATGAACAGAATGTAGAGAGTCTAAGATTTTTTAACGACGTATCACATGCCCACGTGAAATATCGGCCCCTATCAGCAAGCATATCGGCCGATAGCCGATATGCCTCGAGGTGCCCATATCAGCCGATAATATCGGCCAGCCGATATATCGGTCGGGCTCTACTCCGAACCACATGAATCCTCACAAAACTACATTTGTTGCGCCACGGCCCTCACGTTTGCCTTTCGCCGGCGTGGAATCTCCGCTCCCCCCCCTCCTCCTCACTCGCAACCTCTGTCCCAAGAAAAATGGTTTTGCTGGAAACGTTGTAACTGCAGCAGTTGTTTTTTGTTTTTTTTTTCTGGCCAAAAATATGAAGATTAAATAAAAGTTCATGCTGGAACTGTTTGTGCTGCACTTTACTTTTTGAAAAATTGTGTTTACTGTTTACAAGGAATTTATTTTTTGTAATATTTCATACATTTGTTGCTTATTTGAGAACATTTTATTTAACTTATTAGTATTACTGAGCAGCTCGTTGCATTTATTCTATTTTACCGTTTGTATAATGGTAAAACAAATTGTTGGTTTAATAAAAACACAAATGAACAACAAGAAAATGGTTTTGCATTTTGTTCCCAAAAATGAACCGAACTGTGACCTCAAAACCGAGATACGTACAGAACTGTGATTTTTGTGTACCGTTACACTCTCTACACACTAATAGTTACTAAAAGTGTTTATTAAAAATGGGGGAAAAAAAGAAAGAAAAGAAAATTAAATGATAAATTGTCCAAAATACAAATATAAGGAAGCCTAGTAGTATGGTTATGCTTCACTAACACATTACCTGTATTTTTATTGACTTAAATTTGTGTGTTTGGGGGAAAGAGGTGGCAAGCTTTGTTGTTTGTTTTAAGTATTATTTCATAGTATTTTCCAGGCTATTAAACGCGCTTTTAAGCCTCCAACCCCATCAAAAAACGACTGCGTCCCACAATCCAGAGCGCCCTGTACATGAATCCACTCGGGTGTCCCAGCACGACTTCAGTAAACTACAAAGCCGCAAACACACACGGAGCAGACAGCGACCGCACAACGAAAAACACCCACAGACACACTCATCACTCCACGCCGACGAGGAACGGAACGGAGGAACGAACCGAAAAAAGCGAGTGCAATGTGCCGCTTCTAGACACGACTGAACAACTGAAGGGTGAAGTATAGTTCTGCGTCGACTCAACGCGCACTGCTGCCGTCGCCTTGTCGCCGTCGTTTTTGATTTATGGATCTGCGTCGAGGTCTGTGCACCGCGAAGTAATTCACTGTCAAAACGCTAGGGGGCGACGATATCTGTCCATTCATATATAAAGTCTATGCGTGTGACCTGCAGACGTATAATCTCTGAAAAGTTTAACATGAACCATCTCCAACACGATAAAAGCACAGAACAGACTCATTAGTACAATATGACTCTGTCACAGAAAGAACACTCATATTCCACTGAGTCGTGTCCTTTTTAAGTCCGACAGAAACTGACCGCGTACCAGGAGCGAGCTGTTTTTTTTTTTTGAGCGCTTAGTTTACGCAAGTTAGCCGTGCGGTTTTAAGTTTCGTTTCTGTAAAACGTAAACACATAAGCACAAAGCTGCACTAAACACATTTCTCAATATATACTGAAAGAAAGAAAAGCCGACAGGAAATGTAAACAGAGCGGTGGCACGGAAGACCAATCACAGCTCTTATCGTCTGCGTGGTTTTGATGCGTAGTTAGAACATTTCGGAGGTGCACGTCAGTCGATGCAGAGGCTCTGCGTTGGGGGTACGCGTCAACACAGAGTCTCTGCATCGTGACGCAGACGATTTGACGCTGGACCGTAAATTGGCCTTGAGTCACTGTGAACACGCCGACAACCCGTTGGTCCCAGACAGCACCCTCCCTACACGCCACAACTGAACAAAGCCCAGAGTCACCGTGAACGACAACAAACAAACAAAAACCACTCACCATCACACTGTTGGGTTTCCCCAATTTAAAAGTCCCACGCGGTTTGCTACAGAAATTTGCTGAAAAACTGAGATTCAAAAAAAAAATAGACAATTTAATGACAGTGGTGCTCTACGCCTAATAGCCCGGAAAATACGGTATGTTTTTTTCATTTTTATTATTGTATTTTGTTTAATTTTATATTCTATTGTCTTTCCTCATGTGTGAATGAAACAAAACACAGGTCTGTTTTTGAAGCGTTAACGACATTAAACATGGATTAAAGCTCCCAAGAGTCAGTTTAGTGTAATATAGGACCTTTAAACACATTTCTTTCGCTTTGTTTCGAGGATTATAATAGTTTAAGCAGGATAAAAAGCGCTGGCGTTACTCACTGCCACGTTGTAGATGGCCATGCCCACGGCGCGGTGGTCGTTGATCTTCTCGGTGGAGATGGACTTGGTCTCGTACGCCAAGAAGATCCCGAGCAGCAGGAGCAGACCTTTGTACCCGTACACCACACCTGAGGAGAGCAAGAGAAACACATTTCAGTTCATTTCATTTGGGAGAGTACAGAACCTGCTTGTCACCATGGAGATATTATTGCTTTGCTTGGAATGCTTCACAATATGGCATTAAATCCATTTCTCTGGTGTTTATTTAAACAGAAGAGTCCTAATTGTTAAGAAGAAACATTAAAAAAACATCCATTCCCACTGGGCTTGTTTCTCACAGACCTGACCTGTAACTTCACCTGCTGATCTCCATGTACACAGATCAGTTTAATGCCATACTGCAGAACATTCCAGGCGAAGCAATGACACAGTGACAGTGCTATTGTCCCACATCGAAAATCACCTCTGCACTACGAAAAAGCTTGACCAAAATGCACGATATAAACACTTAAATCTATCAGAAAAATGATTTAAAACTAGTGAAATTCTCTGTCCATGCAGCAAAATCATTTTACTTGACAAGTTTTCTTAAAATAAACGACCTCTAGACGAGAATGAAGCAGTTTCAGAACGAGTAAGTAGAGAATAAATCTGAAAACAAGATGAATAACCTGATATAAGTTTTCAAATCTGGCCAGATCAGAGAAATTTGCAGTGTGGGTTTTTGTATTTTTGATTAAGTGGGACTAAACTCCTCCACAAACACATTTCAGATAGAGCGGCTGAACCTGGGCAGAACCGGGAGGACTAAAGGGAGAGGACTAAAGGGGAGAGTGAGGGGGAAGGACGAATGTGTCTGGAAATATAAGAAAGAGTGTGACAAGTATCCACACTTCAAACTCCACTCCTGCAGCCTGGTGTTTCTGATCTGAAACTGATGGCTGTATCAGGGCAGTCTTGTGCGATGTCACATAGTACTTGAAATTACAGTGGCCACTAGAGGCAGCACACACTCATATACCACCACCATTTTGTTTTAAAAGGACGTGGAACAGAAGATAATGCGATTAAAACACCACATACACAGTTCAGCAGCAAAAAGTTGATATAGTGTTTAGAGGAGGATGGAGGAGAGAAGGAAAAAACGAGGGAGAGAGGTGAGAAAGGAGAAAGGGAGAGGAAGAGGAGAAAGGGAGAAAAGTGAGGGAGAGGGAGAGAAGAGAGAAGGAGGGGAGAGCAGAGACAGAGACAGAAATCTCTCCAAAGTTCTCGTAACATTCAGATCAAAATCAGAAACTATTTTTACTTGAGATAAACAGTATTTTGATGCTTCGATCCATGAAAATCCATGCTGTTTCTCAGTCCTTTATTTTGTTTTTTCTAGGGCCGGGCACATTAATGCGTTAATTTTGCGTTAACTAATTAAGTCATTAAGTCAAGACAATTATTTTAACGCCGTTAACGCAGTTTTTATTATTTATAATTTTTTCTTTTTTTTATTGTAAACGTCTGTTTCTCACTGGCTTTTATTTTGAAAAAGTCCACCGCCAGTGTTTCTTTACGTTTGACGTTTCTTCACACTTTTTCACTTTTTTCTGACCACATGAGATGCAACGTGTGCGAGCCTCTGCGAGCCGTGGGTTCAGCCGCGGGTTCCGGCTCTGACCGGACCAGCCGTGAGCTCTGAGCTGAGTTTGTTTGTTTAGTTCAGCGCTGCAGGGGGAGTCACTGATTTACCCAGATACAACTGGAAGAAAAACTGTGATTGGTCCATTTCTATTCCATTATATTAACCCTTTGTTTCCCAAGAAATATCAGTCCAAGTTTAAAACAATGATCTAGAATTAGATTATTACTAGTGTCGTGTTTATTACTCACTGAATTAAAAATATTGAAAAAATATATTAGTAGTACAAAAATTCATTCAATATTTTTTCTTGAGCCTTCACTGAAAACCCTGAAGACTCTGAGGTTCCCCTGTGAAAGAAATGCTGTTTGCACAACAAATGTTTGTCTCTTTCATTTACATTTCCAATAAAAGTGCAATATACTCTACTTTTTAATTCATTAATTGGTGTTGCGTGTAACATGCGATTAATCGTGATTAATTGCACTCAAACTCATGCAATTAATGCGATTAATTTTTTAAATTTTTGCCCAGCCCTAGTTTTTTCTCGTGTAAGCCGCCATGTTTGTATTTGACACGAAAGGACCATACGTCTCTCTGATTGTCAATCACTCCCCCTGAAACCCGGGAGACAGGACGCAGCTCCAGATCCACTCGTCTTTGTAAAGTTTTGTTCAAATGTGTGGTTGTGGATGCCCCGGCCGCTCTGTCACTCACCGAGCCACGTGTTCATCTTCTCGGAGCTGCAGTGCTCCAGGAGGGGCTGGATCAGCACGTCCAGGTCGCCTTTAGGGTCCTCCCTCGTGAACTTCTGCACAAAACAAACCAAACGAGTGTGTCAGCAGTTTTTCACTCTTGTTCTTGCGGCAGTTTCACGTAAATTCAAGCTAGAATTTTTATTTTAGACACTACACATATCTCGAGTGGTGAGAGACATGACAGTCAGTTTGACCCTCTCACCGTTTGTAGAAAATCAAACATCTAAACAGGAGCATGAACGCCGGTGTTGATCACAGAGTTTGACGAGGATATAAAAGTATAAACTGTGTAAAAGCTGCGTTTGTCGAACCTCCACTGTGATGTGCAGAGGATCCACGATCTGCCAGATCATGAGAGACAGAACGTCTATGCCCAAGAGAACGCCAACCGTCGCATAGAGCTTCCACGGCTCCAGGTGCTGCAGGACGGAGAGAGAAAGAGAGAGAGAGGGAGGGAGGGAAGGAAAGGAGAGAGAGAGAGAGGAGAAAGCAAGAGGAAGAGAAAGAAGAAAGAGTGAGAGGGAGGATGGAGAGGAGGAAGAGAGGAAAGGAAAGAGAGGAGAGGTGAGAGGGATAGAGGAGGAAGAAGAAAGGGAGAATGGAGAGAGGGGGGGAGAAAGGAAAGCGAGGGAGAGGGAGCGAAGGGAGAGGAGAAAGGGAGAGAGATGGAGAGGGAGAAGAAGAGAGGGCATAAGAGAGAGGAGAAAGGGAGAGGGAGGGAGAGAAGGAGAGAGGAGAGAAAGGGAGAGAAGAGAGAGGGAGAAAGGGAGAGAGGGAAGGAAAGAAAGGAGACAGAGAGAGAGAGTGGGAGGAGAAGAGGAGGGAGAAGAGAGGGACGAGAGGAGAGAGAGAGGGAAGGAAAGAAGGAGAGAGAGAGAGAGAGAGAGAGAGAGTGGGAGGAGAAGAGGAGGAGAACAGAGGGAGGAGAGGAGAGAGAGAGGGAAGGAAAGAGAGGAGAGAGAGAGAGAGTGGGAGGAGAAGAGGAGGGAGAAGAGAGGAGAGAGAGAGAGAGAGAGGGAAGGAAAGAAAGGAGAGAGAGAGAGAGAGAGAGAGAGTGGGAGGAGAAGAGGAGGAGAACAGAGGGAGGAGAGAGAGGGAAGGAAAGAAAGGAGAGAGAGAGAGAGTGGGAGGAGAAGAGGAGGGAGAAGAGAGGGACGAGAGGAGAGAGAGAGGGACAGAGAGGGAGGGACAAAGGAGAGAGAGAGGAGAGATGGGGAGAGAGTAGAGAGGGAGAAACGGGCAAGAGAAAGGAGAGGAGAAAGAAAGGGAGGGAGAGAGAAGAGAAGAGGAAGGGAGAGAGGGGAGAGACAGCAGTTAAGAAAGACAGAAGAGAGGGAGAAAGGAGAGGAAGGGGGAGAAGAGTGAGGAAAAAGGGAGAAGAGAGAAAGGAGGGAGAGAGAGAGTAGAGAGGGAGAGAGAGGCAAGAGAGGTAGAGAGGGAGAGAAAGGGAGAAAGAGAAGAGAGAGGAGAGAAAGGGAGAGGAGAGGGAGAGAAGAGAGAGGGAGGATGCAGGAAAAGAGAAAAAGAGGGAGAGAGGGAAGAGAGACAGCAGTAAAGAAAGGGAAAAGAGAGGGAGAAAGGAGAGAAAGGGGGAGAGGAGAGGAAAGAAAGAGGGAGGGAAGAGAAAAGGAGAGGAGAGAGGCAAGAGAGAGGAGAAAGGGAGAGGAAGAGAGAGAAGAAAGAGGGAGGACGGAGGAGAGGAGAAAGAGAGGGAGAGAGGGAAGGGAAGGAGAGGGAGAGGAAGGATAGAGAGAGAGAGAGAGAGAGTAGAGAGGGAGAGAGAAGGAGAACGAGGGAAGAGAGAGGAAGAAGAGAGAAAGGAAGAGGAGAGGGAGTAAGAGAGAGAGGAGAGGAAGAGAAGGAAGGATGGAGGAGAGAGGAGGGAGAAGAAAGGGAGAAGAGAGGGAGAAAGGAGAGAGGAGGAAGGGGAGAAAAGAGAAAGGAGAAAGGAAGAAAGAAAAGGGAGTTACATCTCAGTACAATACACAAACAAATCAATCTACTTTAAATGACCCATATTACAGTATTTTCTGATCTATGTTCCACCTTGTGATGTCATGTGGTGATACAGGAAGTGCTCCACTGTGTTTTTAAACTCCACACACCTTCACGAGAATCATTCATAATACTAATTTCACTTCTCACGACATAAATAACGTACAGGGCCTTTAAAATCTCTCTCCCGTTTACGTTGGCAAATGATCCAGATATATTTCCACGACACTTCTCTGTGTTTGTATTTCAGTCGATTACTTTGTCCTGTTCGTCAAACGCTGTTGTGACGCGTCGATCGCCAGAAGGAAAAAGCTCCGTCCAAACTCGCTAAATCTCTGCCTTTGATTCCCTGAAGGAGGATTTATGGAGGCGCAAACAGAACGAGCGAAGCACAGAACTCTGATCCATCACAAACAGGGGCCAATTCAATCAGAGCACGGGCACTGGGCCATGACAGCGGAGAGACTGCGCACTCCCGTACACTCCCATACACGGACTCCCATACACTCCCATACACGGACTCCCATACACTCCCATACACTCCCATACAGAGACTCCCATACACTCCCATACACGGACTCCCATACACTCCCATACAGAGACTCCCATACACTCCCATACACGGACTCCCATACACTCCCATACACGAGACTCCCATACACTCCCATACACGGACTCCCATACACTCCCATACAGAGACTCCCATACACTCCCATACAGAGACTCCCATACACTCCCATACAGACTCCCATAACACTCCATACAGAGACTCCCATACACTCCCATACGGACTCCATACACTCCCATACACGGACTCCCATACACTCCCATACAGAGACTCCCATACACTCCCATACAGAGACTCCCATACACTCCCATACACGGACTCCCATACACTCCCATACACGGACTCCCATACACTCCCATACAGAGACTCCCATACACTCCCATACAGAGACTCCACACTCCCATACACTCCCATACACGGACTCCCATACACTCCCATACACGGACTCCCATACACCTCCATACACTCACTCCACTACTCCCATACACGGACTCCCATACACTCCCATACAAGACTCCCCTACACTCCCATTTCATACACAGACTCACGATACACATACACTCCCATACAAGGAGTCTCATACACTCCCATGAACTCCCATACAGAGACTTCCATAGACTCCCATACACTGACTCCCATACACAGACTCCCATATACTCCCATACAGAGACTCCCATACACGACTCCCATACACTCCCATACACCTCACTCCCATACACTCCCATAAACAAACTCCCATACACGGACTCCCATACAAGGAGTCTCATACATAGACCTCCATACACGGAGTCCCATACACTCCCATGAACTCCCACACAGAGACTCCCAGAGACTCCCATAAACCCCCATATACAGGCTCTCATACATGCATTCCCATAGACTTCCATATACAGACTCCCGTACACAGACTCCCATATACTCCCATACACAGACTTCCATACACGGACTCACATAAACTCCCATAAACAGACTCCCATACACTCCCATACACTCCCATACACGGACTCCCATACACTCCCATACACGGACTCCATACACTCCCATACAGAGACTCCCATACACTCCCATACACGGACTCCCATACACGGACTCACATACACTCCCATACACGGACTCCATACACTCCCATACGGACTCCCATACAGAGACTCCCATACACTCCCATACACGGACTCCCATACACTCCCATACACGGACTCCCATACACTCCCATACACTCCCATACATGGACTCCCATACACTCCCATAAACAGACTCCCATACACTCCCATACACAGACTTCCATACACTCCCATACACAGACTCCCATACACAGACTCCCACACACAGACTCCCATAAACAGACTTCTATACACAGACTCCCATAAACCCACATACACAGACTCCCATAAACTCCCATATACAGACTCTCATACACAACTCCCATAGTATACACAGAGTCCCATACACAGAGTTTCATAAACTCCCATAAACAGAGTCCCATAAATGCCTATACACAAACTTCCATAGTATACACAGAGTCCCATACACACACACTCCAATAGTACACAGAGACTCCCATAGACTCCCATACACAGACTCCCATAAACCCCCATACCTAAGACTCCCATAGTATACACTGAGACCCATACATAGACTCCCATAAACAAACTTCCATACGCAGACTCCCATAGACTCCCATACGCACACTCTCCTTAGACTACCATAGACTCCCATATACAGACTCTCATACATAGACTCCCATACACTACCATTTACTGACTCCCATAGACACTCATAGGCTCCCATATACAGACTCCCATACATAGACCCCCATAAACTCCCATACACAAGACTCCCATAGTATACACTGAGTCCCATACATAGACTCCCATAAACAGACTTCCATACACAGACTCCCATACATAGACTCCCATACACAGACTCCCATAAACCCCCATACCTAAGACTCCCATAGTATACACTGAGACCCATACATAGACTCCCATAAACAAACTTCCATACACGGACTCCCATAGACTCCCATACACAGACTCCCATAGACTCCCATATACAGACTCTCATATGTAGACTCCCATACACTACCATATACTGACTCCCATAGACACCCATAGGCTCCCATACATAGACTCCCATAAACTCCCATACACGGACTCCCATAGACTCCCATACACAGAATCCCACGTACTGGTGGTGGAAGAAGTACTTGATTTTACTACTTAAATAAAAGTACAGCTACCAAACCTGCTTGTTTCTATGAAGACGTCACTGCTCTGCCTGGAATCCATCGACTCCGGCTCCAGTTCCCTTCGCACTGAAAAAAACGTCTCGCCCCCCTCTCTGTAAACTGCTGCTGTCAAACTCCCACAGACTCCCATACACAGACCCCCACGCTCAGACACACACGCCGGATGCGTACTGCAGAGGCAGAGGGAAGTGATGTTGTATTATCCACATGAGAGCGCCTGTCACCCGGACCAAAGACGGACGACAATAAAGACACATCCACGGGAGCTCGTCTTCGGTAATGGTGTTGTGGTCGGAGTGAGAAATGGACCGTCGCCGAGTCGGACTGAGGACGGCGCCGCTTTATTGGTGTTTCTTTGTGGAGAAATGTGTCTATAGGTGATGTCAACAAAGGGCAGGGGCCTAGCGACAATTTCAGACTTTATTACGTAATCTTTACACCTACACTTTTGGAAGAATAGGCCACACACTCGGTTCTGTTCAAGCTGCGGCAGTCGTCCCTCGAGGTCAAAACATGAATCGGGAGTTTTTAAATTGGGTGAATGTGAGGCTCCACTTAGAGTAGGTGAAGACAACCGAGGGCCCGGCACAGCATGATTTAGTCCTGGTTTAGACCGAGTTAAATCCAGGTTAAATCATGGTTTAGACCTGGTTTACACTTGGTTTTAGTACCGTTTAAACCTGTTTAGTCCTGGTTTCGACTCAGTTTTAGTCCTGATTTTAGTCTTAGTTTAGTTCTGGTTTAGTCCTGTTTAGACCTGGTTTTAGTCCTGTTTAGAGCTTTTTCAGACCCAGTTTTAGTTCTGATTTTAGTCTTGGTTTAGTCTTGGTTTAGTCCTGGTTTAGTCCTGATTTTCATCCGGATTTTAGTCGTGGTTTAGTCCTGGTTTAGACCTGGTTTAATCCTTGTTTAGTCCTGGTTCAGTCCTTGTTTAGACCTGGTTTAATCCTGCGTTAGACCTGGTTTAGACCTGGTTTAGTCCTGATTTTCATCCTGGTTTAGTTCTGGTTTAAGTCATGTTAAGAGTTGGTTTAGACCTGGTTTTAGTCTTGATTTTTGTCCTGGTTTAGTCCGGGTTTAGACCTGGTTTAAACCTGGTTTAGTCCTGGTTTATTCCTGGTTTTAGTCTTAATTTTTATCCTGGTTTAGACCTGGTTTAGTCCTGGTTTGTAACTTAGTGTAACTTAGTCTGGTTTGGTCTCTGTCCGTGAAGATAGAAAGGTTTAGTTTATCACCATACTGATTAAGCAAGAACAATAACATAAGCATTTGACGAAGTCTCCACCAGAAAAGTTACACAGTGCACCTTTAAACCACAATGAAACCCGCTCTAAGAGTTTTACCCCAGGTCTCACACTCCACTCAGAACATGAACTCATGAAATCTGCACCGTGACAGACACAAGTTAATATCACCACAGGCTGATCTGAGATAAACACAAGGTTCTGAAGTGGAGACGCACACAGAGACACAGGGACACACAGAGACACACAGAGACACAGAGACACACAGAGACAGAGAGAGACACACAGAGACACACAGAGAGAGACACACAGAGAGACACAGAGACACACAGAGACACAAAGAGACACACAGAGACACACACAGAGAGACACAGAGAGAGACACAACACAGACACACACAGAGGACACAAAGAGAGACAGACACACAGAGACACACAGAGACACACAGAGACGAGACACAGAGACACACAGAGACACACACAGAGACACACAGAGACACACAGAGACACACAGAGAGACACACAGAGACACACACAGAGAGACACAGAGAGACACAGAGAGACACAGACACAGACACACAGAGAGACACAGAGAGACACACAGAGACAGAGACACACAGAGAGACACAGAGACACACACAGAGACACGACACACAGAGAGAGACACACAGAGAGACACACAGAGACACACAGAGAGACACACAGAGACACACAGAGAGACACACACAGAGAGAGAGACACAGAGACACAGAGACACAGAGACGACACACAGACACAGAGACACACAGAGAGACACAGAGAGACACAGAGACACAGAGACACACACACAGAGACACACAAGAGACACACAGAGAGACACACAGAGAGACACAGAGAGACACAGAGACACACAGAGACACACAGAGACACACAGGAGACACACAGAGAGACACAGAGACACACACACAGAGAGAGACACAGAGACACAGAGACACACAGAGAGACACAGAGACACAGAGACACACAGAGAGACACAGAGACACAGAGACACAGAGACACACAGAGAGACACACACAGAGACACACAGAGAGACACACAGAGAGAGAGACACAGAGACACACAGAGACACACAGACACACAGAGACACACAGAGACACACAGAGACACACAGAGAGACACACAGAGACACACAGAGACACAGAGAGACACAGAGACACACAGAGAGACACACAGAGAGAGACACACAGAGAGACACACAGAGACACACAGAGACACACACAGAGAGACACACAGAGACACACAGAGAGACACACACACAGAGACACACACAGAGAGACACACAGAGACACACAGAGACACACAGAGACACACAGAGGACACACAGAGACACAGAGACACACAGAGACACACAGAGACACACACAGAGACACACAGAGACACACACACAGAGACACACACACAGAGACACACAGAGACACACAGCACAGAGACACACAGAGAGACACAGAGAGACACACACACAGAGACACACAGAGAGACACACACACAGAGAGACACAGAGAGACACACAGAGACACACAGAGACACAGAGACACACAGAGACACACAGAGAGACACAGAGACACAGAGACACAGAGACACACAGAGACACACAGAGACACACACAGAGACACACAGAGACACACAGAGACACACAGAGACACAGAGACACACAGAGAGACACAGAGACACACAGAGAGACACAGAGACACAGAGAGACACACAGAGAGACACACACAGAGACACACAGAGAGAGACACACACAGAGACACACAGGAGACACACACAGAGACACACACAGAGAGACACACACAGAGACACACAGAGACACACAGAGACACAGAGAGACACACACAGAGACACAGAGACACACAGAGACACAGAGACACACACAGAGACACAGAGACACACAGAGAGACACAGAGACACACAGAGACACACAGAGACACACAGACACAGAGACACAGAGAGACACAGAGAGACACAGAGACACACACACAGAGACACACAGAGAGACACAGAGACACACAGAGACACACAGAGGACACACAGAGAGACACACACAGAGAGACACAGGGACACACAGGGACACACAGGGACACACAGAGACACACAGAGAGACACAGAGACACACAGAGAGACACACACAGAGACACACAGAGAGACACACACACAGAGACACACAGAGAGACACAGGAGCACACAGAGACACACAGAGACACACAGAGGACACACACACAGACACAGAGACACACAGAGACACACAGAGAGACACACAGACACAGAGACACACAGAGACACACAGAGACACACACACAGAGAGACACACAGAGACACACAGACACACAGAGACACACAGAGACACAGAGACACACAGACAGAGACACACAGAGACACACAGAGACACACAGAGACACACAGAGACACACAGAGACACACAGGGACACACAGAGACACACAGAGAGACACACACAGAGAGACACAGAGACACACAGAGACACACACACAGAGAGACACACAGAGACACACAGAGACACACACAGAGACACACAGAGACACACAGAGACACACAGAGAGACACACAGAGAGACACACAGAGAGAGACACACAGAGACACACACAGAGACACATAGAGACACACAGAGACACACAGAGACACACACAGAGACACATAGAGACACACACAGAGGACACAGAGAGACACACAAACACACATAACACACACAAGAGACACAGAGAGACACACACACAGAGACACACAGAGAGACACACAGGGACACACAGAGACACACAGAGACACATAGAGACACACACAGGAGACACAAAGAGACACACAGAGACAAAGGGACAGGGACACATAGAGACACACAAACACACATAAACACACAAAGACACAGAGACACACACAGAGACACGGGGACATGGACACACACTGGGGCTTTGGGAGACGTGTGCAGATGCAGATTTCCATGAGTCACAGGCAGCGCTGGAATAATCCCACATGAAAAGAGCTCTCCTCCTCGTGCGGAGGCTCATTTCCAGGATTAGCCAAAGATGGTGTTTTCTTTAAGCTGAAATACTTGACTTTTTCTTAGATCTGCAGAGTATTGGCAGCTCGTGCGGATTTCCGAGGAGACAAAATGTGTTTCTGTGACAGTCAAAATGAAGAGTTTGCCTGAGCCTTTTTTCCAGCATGTATTTGAGTAAAATCTGTCAGAAATATTGTATAAGCTGCTCTTACGGACAAAATACGAGCGCCGCGTTCTGTCTACATTTAATAAGAACGCGTTTTAATCGTCTGCTACATCTATACAACTTTTTATTACGAGGTTTATTAAAAAAACGATCTTTCTTGGTGATTGAAAAGTACAATACAATCCACTTTGTTTATACAGCACTTTTTATATAAACATGACAGTTTCCAAATTAATACAAGAAAAGACAGTAAATCATAAATAAAAACAATCACTGGTAACACTTTATAATAACTACACCTTATTTAGCCTTAATAAAGCATGAACAAAGACTTAGTAACTACTTAATTACTACCTGAATTAGCACTTAACTTGCACTTCATTCGCCTGTGCTGTAAATAGTTACTCAATACTTCTTAATTACTCATGAACTAACCATTTGCATG
The DNA here is from genome assembly GCF_026225935.1 of Boleophthalmus pectinirostris. NCBI lineage: Eukaryota > Metazoa > Chordata > Actinopteri > Gobiiformes > Gobiidae > Boleophthalmus > Boleophthalmus pectinirostris. The sequence continues at coordinate 33,321,313 of NW_026571175.1, forward strand.
TTTACAAATGTATATTTAAGTTCACATTTGAGCATTTATTAATGATTAATAAGCTATGAGAGAATGATTTACTAATAATGTAATGCGATGATCATTCAGGCAGCTGTTATCTGTTAGTTAAGTTTAAGTTTCTGAGAGCTTTTCTAAAGTGAAGACTAATTATGCTTTATTAAACATTTGTTAAGGTTGGATCAAATTCCAGAGAAACAATAATGCATTATTAGTAAATCATTCTCTCATGTCTTACTAATCATTAATAAATGCTCAAATTTGTACTTAAATATACATTTACAACTGCACACACAAGTGGTTAGTTCATGAGTAATAAAGTAAGAAATACTTATGAGTAACTATTTACAGCACAGGTGAATTAAGTGCAAGTTAAGTGCTAATTCAGGAAGTAATTAAGTAGTTACTAAGCGTGAATCATTATTAATTAAGTCTTTGTTCATGCTTTATTAAGGCTAAATAAGGTGTAGTTATTATAAAGTGTTACCCAATCAATAAAAAGTGTTGAAATACATGAAGCTAAAAAATATTTTAAAAATGAATAATATGAAATAAAAAATGAAATAAAATGAAATAAAAGGTTCAATTTGGAGACCCTGAGATGTATCGTTGTCCTGATCCGATCACGTGATGAGAAATCGGCGCCGATCACGTGACTGTGGACTTGATCCGGACTCCGATCAGGTATCGGAGAAATAATATACGTATATAACACACAGCGCACAGCACACAACAGTTTTTTGTTTTTTTAACTGAGGTGCGGGATTTGCTCAGGGACGTCCAGTTAGCGCGACTGTCTGTCCCAGCGTCTGTTGTACTAGAGACTCACACTGGGACTCTTGGGTCGTGTCGTGCTCGGGCGCTGTTACCTGTGGTTCTGTGGCCCGTGTTCACACCTGCGCGGCCGATGGCGTCATCGCACGGCGCTGTTTGTTTGCATGTTGCGCAACAGAGTTGGAGCTTTTGACGGGGAGGGTGGGAAAAGCGGCATGAAGCGTCTATTGAGCGGTGGGACTGACGTTGCGGCGTTGCTCCGCTGTGGGTTTGTGGATGTGGTGGTGGTGCGGGGGAGAGAGGCTGTGGAGCTTCTGTCATCTCGTCATTTTTATTTGGTAAGATTTTGTATTATTTGGAAATCATAGACGAGCCTAAATGTTTAAAACATAACGCACAGGCTTCCATATAATATCAAATATACAAACTGTAGGTTGCGCAGAGTCTCAGGTCTGGTCTGATTCTGGTCTGGTTCCTGTTTTGTTCAGTTCATTAAGTTTACTAAGTTACACATTCCAAGACCAGACTGTGGTAAAAGTAAAGATTTTCAACAATGATGGTTCAAAAAGTTCATAAAATTAAAGTTTTGAACATTTGATTTCAGTCCAAATATTACACATGAAATCAACACAATCTGATCCCCCCAAACATCCTGGATCTTATTCTTTGCTCTTAGTTCATTTCATATTTTTTATAGAAGTATCGGATCGGGACTTGGTATCGGCAGATACTCAAAATCAAATGACTCGGATTCGAGGGCAAAAAAAAATGTGATCGGGACATTCCTACTGAGATGTTGTGCGGCCAGTCCATTCAGTAAATAAAATCTACATAAAATCTTATAAAGTGAAATCTTTCTGGTTCATGTTAAAAGTTGTTCCACGGAGCAACTGCAGACGGGAAAGTGCGTTTTGAGAGACGTCAGTGTAAAGTGGGTTGCAGCAGAAAGAATCCTGTATATTAAAGAATTAAAAGTTCCAAAACAGTGCATTGTTTACACCCTGACATGTCACGCTGAAGTGTCTGGCAGCTGATTTACACAGGTTTTGGAGCCATTCTCTGACATAAATTGGTTGGGAACAGCGCCATCTGCAGGCCCGTTCCAATGCAGGTTTATGTAAACAACACTGGTCTGTCAAAAAGAAGTTTTATTTGGAACTAACACTGGAAAACTGAAATGAACCTCTTTGAAATATTGAAATAAAAGATCAAAATGTAGTTATGGTTAAGGTACATTTTATTACCCCCATAGAGAAATTAAATATGGGCCCAGTCAAGCAGAAGTAAACAACAAGGCCAAAAATTCAACTTAATGCATCTGATTTAAAAATGTATTGAACAGATACATATGTACTCTAGTTTATGAAACTATTGCCAGACACTAAACCAGGTCTAAAACCAGGTCCAAACCAGGTCCAAACCAGGTCTATACTAGGTCTAAATTAGGACTAAACCAGATCTAAACCAGGTCTAAACCAGATCTAAAACAGGACTAAACCAAGTCTAAACCAGGTCCAAACCAGGTCTATACTAGGTCTAAATTAGGACTAAACCAGGTCTAAATCAGGTCTAAAACTAGGTCTAAACCAGATCTAAACCAGGACTAAACCAAGACTAAACCAGATCTAAACCAGGTCTAAACCAGATCTAAAACAGGACTAAATTAGGACTAAACCAGGTCTAAATCAGGTCTAAAACTAGGTCTAAACCAGATCTAAACCAGGACTAAACCAAGACTAAACGAGATCTAAACCAGATCTAAACCAGGACTAAACCAAGACTAAACCAGGTCTAAACCAGGTCTATACTAGGTCTAAATTAGGACTAAACCAGGTCTAAATCAGGACTAAACCAAGACTAAACCAGATCTAAACCAGGTCTAAACCAGATCTAAAACAGGACTAAACCAAGTCTAAACCAGGTCCAAACCAGGTCTATACTAGGTCTAAATTAGGACTAAACCAGGTCTAAATCAGGTCTAAAACTAGGTCTAAACCAGATCTAAACCAGGACTAAACCAAGATCAAACCAGGTCCAAACCAGGTCTATACTAGGTCTAAATTAGGACTAAACCAGGTCTAAATCAGGTCTAAAACTAGGTCTAAACCAGATCTAAACCAGGACTAAACCAAGATTAAACCAGGTCTAAACCAGGTCTATACTAGGTCTAAATTAGGACTAAACCAGGTCTAAACCAGGACTAAACCAAGACTAAACCAGATCTAAACCAGGTCTAAACCAGGTCTAAACCAGATCTAAAACAGGACTAAACCAAGTCTAATCCAGGTCCAAACCAGGTCTATACTAGGTCTAAAATTAAACCAGGAACTAAACAGGTCTAAAACTAGGTCTAAACCAGATCTAAACCAGGACTAAACCAGATTAAACCAGGTCTAAACCAGGTCTAACTAGGTCTAAATCTAGGACTAAACTAGGTCTAAACCAGGACTAAACAAGACTAAACAGATCTGTAAACCTGTCTCAGACTCCTCTTTCTATCAATAATATTTTTAATTTGGTTCAGTAAAGTCTGGGCTTTTTATTGTCTTTTAGTAGATAAAACATTGTATGTGAAGATTTCCTCATCTTTTCTTCTCTACAGCAAATGAAGTAATCCAAAATATTCAGATTACATTACTCACTTTAAGTAATTTAATGGATTATGTTACAAATTACATTTTGGGGTATGTAATCTGTAATCTGTGGGGGATTACATTTTAAAAGTCACCTTCCCAACACCGGGTCCGACCTATATGTACAAATTTTAAAAATGTTTCAAATTTAGTTGATGCTCAATAGTCCAGAAAATACGGTATTATTTTTTTTACCTGTTAAAAAATGACATATTTGACTCAAGGTGACCCCCTGGTACATGGAACTAAAAAGGTCTGGAATCGCTGACTTCACCAAATTCAACGATCGCAGCTTCTTTTTTTTTTATTCTAATCCAACTCCGGGGATTTAATCAGCGACGCCTGCTCATCCATCTTCTACATTCACTACCCTCCTACACTCTTTCACCCTCACAATAGGACGATCTATTCTGAAACGTCCCCACCGCCGCGACGTCCTTTCACGCCGTCGCCGAGGAACCATCCGCACCCTGCCGGCGCCGATCAGACCCGAGCGTGACGAAGTGCCGCTCCGTCTTGCCCAAGGGCACCGCACCGGGAGCGGCGAAAAGAGTCGATGCCGCAATGGGGAATTTACAGCATTTGACTTCATTTACGCGACCTTGGAACATACAGCGCGGCGGAGCTCATTATAGCGGCGGTCCGGAGGCGAGCGCTGAGAGATGGCGGTGTTTAGAAGCTGCCGGAGCCTACACGCCGGAGCCATGCCTCTTCGTAATTGGACCATTTGTACAAAGGACAGAGTTGCTTGTCTGAAAATGCCATCGACCAGCTCGGGTGTTAATCTGTTTAGCGGGGTCGCTACGCAAAATCCATCCAGATTATAAAACCGGGCGCGAGCCGAGACACACAGAAGAGAATGTTAAATTAAAAAAAATGAAAGGTCCTGGATCGCGCAAAATGGATTTTCCCGAGCTTTGAGCCGTGTTTGAATCTCGTTACCTCGTCGAAAACAAACCTGGAGTTGTGTTTTGTTTCGTTCACACGTGTTTGAGAAATCCTTCATTATTAATCTGGCTACACCTCTAAAACTTAAAGGTTGTATAGAGGATTTTTTAAGGGAAGAGAAATACAGCGACAGTCCTTGTGCATGTGACACCACCTTCCTCCTCCACAGCCTCAGTAGAAACTTCTCCCCCCGCCTCTTTACTCTAGAAATCACACTTGTTTACAGCCAGTGCGCTTTCAGAATTACTGTTGAAGTTTCCTGTCTAAAAATAATTTAGCGACCGACGCGTCTTCAGTTTTTAGACCCTACGTCCGCTTCATTCGCGCCATCGCTGGAAGGAACCTCCAAGAATCACCTCCGTTTATCTTCTTGCTCCTTTTCTCCTTCTCTTCTTCTTCTTCTTTCAGCGACCTCAAAAACGGACTTTCTTTTGCGGCGAACCGGTCGTGGATTCTCGTCCGCCGTCTCGACAAAGTTTGTGCGAATTGCGAGGAAGCGACAGTTTGAAAAAGCCTCTAAAAACCGTTGCATAAACCACGTAATCCCCGTGCGCCGATGAGTCAGTTACACTAGAAACATAAGGAGTTTGATTGACAACCTAACAGCCAATAAAAAATGAGGCAGCCTCGTTTTTTATTGGCTGATGTTTCTCTGGCCTCACTACGTCCACAGTTGATAGATTTTCATTCTTTTTTTTTTTGGTCATCATAATTACAAAGCTGCTGAGTTTCTGTAATGGTATTTTGAACTTTCAGTGAAAATTTGAAACAAAAAAAAATCCTCCATACAACCTTTAAAATGCTCTGGTCCACCTTGTGATGTCATGTAGTGGTAGTTTTCTAGCGATCCTTTCCTCAAAACAAAGCAAATTATTACACAAAATTGATTCTTGTGAGATGTTAAAATATGTTTTGTTTCGTTCACACATGTTTGAGTGATCGTGCATTATTAGGCAGGACTCAAAATGCTCTGTTCCACTTTGTGATGTCATGTAGTTGTAGTTTACAGGTTAAAAATGCATTAAAGGTTGTATGGAGGATTTTTTTTGTTTCAAATTGTCAATGATAGATTATAGAGATGCAGTAGCCTTGTAATTATGATGACCAAAAAAAAGAGAATAAAAATTCATCAACTCTGGACGTGGTGGGGCTAAACATTTGCCAATAGATAACGACACTGCCTCGTTATCTGTTGAGCTGACAGGCTGTCAATCAAACTCCCTACGTTTCTAGTGTAACTGACTTGCCTGCGCCGCCGGTACGTGGTTTACGTACGACTGTCACGCAGTCCACAGACGCAAGACGCACAGACGCTGTTTACTCCACCAACGCAACAGTTCTTAGCGGCTTTTTTTGACCTATATCTTCCTCGCAGTTCGCACAAAGTTTGTTGCGATGGCGACAAGAATCCAGGAGCAGTTCGCCGCAAAAGAAAGTCCGTTTTTGAGGTCGCTGAAAGAAGAAGACAAGGGGAAAAGCAGCGAAGCCAAACTAAGGTGATTCTTGAAGATTCATTCCAGCGATGGCGCGACTGAAGCAGACGCAGGGTCTAAAGACTGACGCACTGGTCCACAAATTACTCCTGGACAGGAAACTTCTGCTTATTATGAAAACGTACTTTATTTCCAAGAGCTAGACAAACGTTTTTCAGGACACGAAAGCGATATCCTATGTCTGAAAACGTAATTTTCAAGGCAAAGAAAGAGTCCGCTTGCTGCTGCGTGTTGTAGCTAGTTCATTCGCACTGAATCTCCGCGCAACCTTCTCTGCACCCCTTTCCTGCTCCTGTCCCCGCTGCCCGATCCGCTCTTCCCCCTGCTCCTCACTTCTCCGGGCACGGAATCTCCGCGCACCGCTCCCCTCTCCTCTCTCCTCTCCTCTCTCCCTGCTCCGCTCTTCTCCCTGCTCCTCACTTCTCGTCCGCGAACGAAATGTCCGCACACCCCCTCCCCCCGCTCCTCACTTCTCCGTCTTGCCTAACCAACACTGTAGTTAGTTGTTTACAAGTCATGTGCAGCACCGGCTGTAAACAAACCTGTTTCTGGCGTAAGGAGGAGGAGGGAGGAGGCGTTTCTACGTAGGAGCTGTAGGGGAGGGGGGGTGGTTTCACGCATGCGCAACATTTGAAAAAGGACAAACAGTCGCTGGATTTCTCGTTCCTTGGAAAATCCTCTATACAACCTTTAAGTCATGTTTTGTGGTGGAGGATCCGTAAAATGCTTTTCTTTATGGAAATATTATTGCTTTGTCTGGAATGTTTCACAGTTTGGCATTAAACATTTCTAACGTCATGGAGACCAGAATGATGACAATTTGTGTGTATTTACATTCCACCAGTACATGTGCAACTACATGAAGGTTTAGCTCTTTAATATTCACAAAGGAACTCGTCCGTGTTTGGGGTGACAGTGTTTCGATTTAGGACTGCTGCTTTGATAACAATTGTCCCCCGCCTTCACTAGGTCCCTCCAAACCACGTGAAACCTCGCAAAACTACGGTCATCGCGCCCCTTTCCTCCCTTTCCCCTTTCGCCGGCAAAGAACCTCACCCCCCGTCCCCAGTAAAAGCGTATTTTCAGTCACGGGGACGTTGTACCCGCAGCAGACAGTGTGGACAAGTTTGTTTTTTCTGGCCAAAAATCTGAAGACTGAGTAAAATTTCATGCTGGAACTGTTACTGCTGCACTTTACTTTTTGAAAAATTGTGTTTACTGTTCACAAGGAATTAATTTTTTATAATATTTCATACAGTTGTTGCTTATTTGAGAATATTTTATTTAACTTATTAGTGTTACCAAGCAGCACTTTGCATTTATTTCATTTTCCTGCTTGTATAATGTTAAAACAAATTGTTGTTTTAATAAAAACACAAATGAACAACAAGCAAATGGTTTTTGTACCGAAAATGAACTGAACCGTGACCTCAAAACCGAAGTACGTATCGAATCAATCATTTTTGTACCATTACACCCCTAACCTGTAACTGAATAAATGTAAAGTAGAGCTGTTTAAAGTCATAACGTGGAACATTCCAGGCAGAACAATGAAATATATACAGAAACAAGCAGCACATTTAACAGCTCCTTTTACCTATAGTTCAGTAGAGATTGGCAATTCCAGAAATGAAATCATCCAAATGATTTTTAGCGAAGGTTTATGGAGTTTAAAAAGACAATGAAGCACTTCCTGTATTGCCACATGACATCACAAAGTGGAACAGGCTGTTTTCAGTTTGAACACAACCTAAATATGCAGGTTTTGTGTGTTAAACATGTCTAAATGAAACAAAACACAACACCACGAAGGTTTTTGATAGGAAAACAGCATTATAACATAGATCAGAAAATAGCGTTGTTCAGGCCCTTTCAGTTGTTCCCAGAGGAGTATTTCTGTATAATTTAAACTTTCGACAGGTACTGTATATCAGAGTAAAAGTACACGTTACCTTTCTGCGGTCCTTCTTCTCGTCCTTCTTGGTGAAGACAGTGTGGACCCACCAGATCTTGGTGAACATGCTCCCGTAGGCCAGACTGAAGCCCAGGCCCAGCAACCACAACCGGAACTGCCACAGAACACAGAGAGCAGAGGTTAGAACAAGAGACTTTAAAGAACCCAGAAAGACAACGAACTTTAACGAGAGACACGGAGACTTTAAAGAACCCAGAAAGACAACGAACTTTAACGAGAGACACGAGACTTTAAAGAACCCAGAGAGAAGATGAACTTTAAGGAGAGACACGAGACTTTAAGGAACCCAGAGAGAAGACGAACTTTAAGGAGAGACAAGCGAACTTTGAAGAGAGACACAGAACTTTAAAGAACAGAGAGAAGACGAAGAGAGAGAACTTTAAGGAGAGACAACGAACTTTAAAGAGAGACACGAGACTTTAAGGAACCCAGAGAGAAGACGAACTTTAAGGAGAGACAACGAACTTTGAAGAGAGACACAGAACTTTAAAGAACCCAGAGAGACGACAAACTTTAATGAGAGACACGAGACTTTAAGGAACCCAGAGAGAAGACGAACTTTAAGGAGAGACAACGAACTTTAAAGAGAGACAGAACTTTAAAGAACCCAGAGAGATAACAAACTTTAAAGAGAGACACGAGACTTTAAGGAACCCAGAGAGAAGACGAACTTTAAGAGAGAGACTTTGGAACAGACAGAGACTTTTAAGGAACCCAGAGAGAACGACAAAACTTTGAAAGAGAGACACGAGAACTTTAAAGGAACCCAGAGAGAAGACGAACTTTAAGGAGAGACAACGAACTTTGAAAGAGAGAACAGAACTTTAAAGAGAACCCAGAGAGATAAACTTTAAAGAGAGACATGAACTTTAAAGAGAGACACGAGACTTTAAGGAACCCAGAGAGAAGACGAACTTTAAGGAGAGACAACGAACTTTGAAGAGAGACACAGAACTTTGAAGAGAGAACGAAAGAGAGACTTTCAGAGAGAACAAACTTTAAGAAAGAGAGACACGAGACTTTAAGGAACCCAGAGAAGAGAACTTTGAACTTTAAGGAGAGACACGAACTTTAACGAACCAGAGACACAGAGAAGAGAGAACTTTAAGAGACGACCAGAGAGAAGACGAACTTTAAGGAGAGACAACGAACTTTGAAGAGAGACACAGAACTTTAAAGAACCCAGAGAGACGACAAACTTTAAAGAGAGAGAGAGACACTTTAAGAGAGACGAACTTTAAGGAACCAGAAGAAGAGAAGAGAGATAACGAACTTTAAAGAGAGAGACGAACTTTAGAGAACGACAAGACTTTTTAAAGAGAGACACGAGACTTTAAGGAACCCAGAGAGAAGACGAACTTTAAGGAGAGACAACGAACTTTGAAGAGAGACAGAACTTTAAAGAACCCAGAGAGATGATGAACCTTAATGAGAGACACGAGACTTTAAAGAACCCATATTACACTATTGTCTGATCTGTGTTATAATGTTGTTTTCTCATCACAAACAGAGTTGTGTTGTGTTTCAATCATGCATGTTTAACACACAAACCCTATATTTAGGCAGAGTTCTTCTCTCAAACAGAAAACACTCTGCTCCACCTTGTGATGTCATGCGGTAATACAGGAAGTTCCTCACTGTGTTTTTAAACTCCACACACCTTCACTAGAATTATTTGAATCATTTCAGTCCTGGAATTGCCAATTTCTACTAAAGAAAAGGTAAAAGGAGCTGTTCGCTTGAAAACTACCACTTCATGACATCACAAGGTGGATCAGAGCATTTTGAGCTTTGGAGATGTAAACAGACTAATAATAAAGAGTTACTCAAACATCTGTGAATGAAACAAAACACAACTGCAGGTCTGTTTTTGAGGAGGGAATGACATTATTACATGTCTCAAAGCTCAAAGAGTCAATTTTGTGTAAAGATGAATTGCGTAATTTTTACTACCAAAGGGAATGCTATCTTGGGATGTTATAGATAACTAGGAATTTAAATAATATGCCACTAAACTACACCAAACCAAAGTACAGGGTAGTTATAATATAATATATAATAATAGTATTAAAGGTTGTATGGAGGATTTTTTTTTGTTTCAAGTTGTCAATGATAGATTATAGAGGTGCAGTAGCCTTGTAATTATGATGACCAAAAAAAAGAGAATAAAAATTCATCAACTCTGGACGTGGTGGGGCTAAACATTTGCCAATAGATAACGACACTGCCTCGTTATCTGTGAGCTGACAGGCTGTCAATCAAACTCCCTACGTTTCTAGCGTAACTGACTTGCCTGCGCCGCCGGTACGTGGTTTACGTACGACTGTCACGCAGTCCACAGACGCAAGACGCACAGACGCTGTTTACTCCACCAACGCAACAGTTCTTAGCGGCTTTTTTTAGACCTATATCTTCCTCGCAGTTCGCACAAAGTTTGTTGCAATGGCGACAAGAATCCAGGAGCAGTTCGCCGCAAAAGAAAGTCCGTTTTTGAGGTCGCTGAAAGAAGAAGACAAGGGGAAAAGCAGCGAAGCCAAACTAAGGTGATTCTTGAAGATTCATTCCAGCGATGGCGCGACTGAAGCAGACGCAGGGTCTAAAGACTGACGCACTGGTCCACAAATTACTCCTGGACAGGAAACTTCTGCTTATTATGAAAACGTACTTTATTTCCAAGAGCGAGACAAACGTTTTTCAGGACACGAAAGCGATATCCTATGTCTGAAAACGTAATTTTCAAGGCAAAGAAAGAGTCCGCTTGCTGCTGCGTGTTGTAGTTAGTTCATTCGCACTGAATCTCCGCGCAACCTTCTCTGCACCCCTTTCCTGCTCCTGCTCCCCGCTGCTCCCGATCCACTCTTCCCCTGCTCCTCACTTCTCCGTCTTGTCTAACCAACACTGTAGTTAGTTGTTTACAAGTCATGTGCAGCACCGGCTGTAAACAAACCTGTTTCTGGCGTAAGTAAAGAGGAGGAGGGAGGAGGCGTTTCTACGTAGGAGCTGTAGGGGAGGGGAGGTGGTTTCACGCATGCGCAACATTTGAAAAAGGACAAACAGTCGCTGGATTTCTCGTTCCTTGGAAAATCCTCTATACAACCTTTAATATAATATAAAATATTTCCTATCAAGACCTACCTAGAGAAACATGAAACTACAATGAACCCAGAACAGAACTGAACGATTTGGGAAAAAAATCAAATTAAAATTTTTCTGACCAGCATTTCAATTATCATATTTGCAGTTTATATTTTAATAAAAGGATTCTGTTCAGAAACATGGAGCCACAATCATCCAGCATCGCAAGACGTCGAGCTGAAGCGTTTGGGAAAAAATATGTCACAGTGATATTTCTGACAAGCCCTGCAATTAAAATTACATTTGCAATTTGTGTTTTAATAATGTTATTCTGCTGAAAGGTCACAGAGACGTGGAAGCATAATGAACCCAGATTACAAACACGAAGGGCTGAGAAATGTTGGGAAAAATAAATTAAATAAATAAATAAAGACTGCGAATTATGTTTGGAATTTTTCCCATTTCAAAATTGTCAGGATGAAACTGGAGATTTTTTTGTTTGAGGAGGAAATTGCAGCGTTTGTGATTTTCTAATTGCGTCCATTTAAATTGCGTTTTTTTGATTTTTGATTAATTTTACTGCCCAATGAGGAAACATAACGACCCTCACTCATACATCACAGTGAAAACAGACGGCTTCTCTCTCTCTGTCTCTCTCTCTGTCTCTGTCTCTCTCTCTGTCTCTCTCTCTCTGTCTCTCTCTCTCTGTCTCTCTCTCTCTGTCTCTCTCTCTGTCTCTCTCTCTCTCTCTCTCTGTCTCTCTCTCTGTCTCTCTCTCTGTCTCTCTCTCTGTCTCTCTCTCTGTCTCTCGCTGTTTCTTTCTCTTTATCTGTCTTATCTCTCTCTCTCTCACTCTCCTTTGTGTGCATGTCTCTTTCTCTCTCTTTTTTTGCTCTCTCTGTCCGTTTTTCTCTCTGTGTATCTGTATGTTTCTCTCTCTCTCTCTCTCTCTGCCTCTCTCTTTTGTCTTTCTCTGTGTCTGTTTCTCTCTATCTGTCTATCTGCACGTCTCTTTGTCACTCTCTTTCTCCCTCTCAGTTTATGTGGGCATCTCCTCTCTCTCTGTCCCCCTCTCTCTGTCTCTCTTTCTCTCCCTCTGTGTGTGTGTCTCTCTCTAAGTCTCTCTCTCTCTCTCTGTGTGTGTGTGTGTGTCTCTCTATGTTCCTGTGTGTTTGTCTCGCTCTGTCTCTCTCTTCTGTTCTCTCTAGCTGCGTGTCTCTCTCTGTCTTTTTTTATCTCTCTGTTTGTGTGGGTGTCTCTCTCTGTCTCTCTCCTCTGGATTCTCTCTCTCTCTCTCTCTGCCTCTCTTCTGTCTCTTTATCTACGTGTCTCTCTCTGTCTTTGTCTCTTTCTCTCTCAGTTTGTGTGGGCGTCTTCTCTCTCTCTCTCTCTCTCTTTGTCTGCCTGTCCCCCTCTCTCTGTCTCTCTCTCTCTCTCTCTCTCTGTGTGTGTCACTCTCTGTGTCTCTCTCTTTCTCTCTCTCTGTCTCCCTCTCTCTGTCTGTATGTTTATCTCTCTCTCTGCCTTGCTCTTCTCTCTCTCTCTGTATGTCTCTCTTTATCTCTTTCTTATTGTGGTGTGTCTCTTTCTCTTTCTTGGTCTATTTAGTATCTTTGGGGTCACCTTCAAACGCTCTCTCTGTCTCTCTCTCACTCTTTCTCTCACTCTCACACTCTTCTTTCTCTCTATCTCACTCTTCTTTTTCTCACTCTCTCTCTCACACTCTTTCTCGCTTTTCTCTCTCTCTCTCTATCTCACTCTTCTCTCTTTCTCTCTCTATCTCACTCTTCTCTCTTTCTCTCTCTATCTCACTCTTCTCTCTCTCTCTCTCTATCTCACTCTTCTCTCTCTTCTCTCTCTCTCTCTCTCTGTCTCTCTCACTCTTCTCTCTCTCTATCTCACTCTTCTTTTTCTCACTCTCTCTCTCACACTCTTTCTCGCTTTTTTCTCTCTCTCTATCTCACTCTTCTCTCTTTCTCTCTCTATCTCACTCTTCTCTCTCTTCTCTCTTTCTCTCTCTGTCTCACTCTTCTCTCTCTCTCTCACACACTCTTCTTTCTCTCTATCTCACTCTTCTTTTTCTCACTCTCTCTCTCTCACACTCTTTCTCTCTCTCTGTCTCGCTTTTCTCTCTCTTTCTCTCTCTCTCTATCTCACTCTTCTCTCTCTCAGTCTCTTTCTCTCTCACTGCTTGGCACTTCTCTTTCTCTTTCTCTCTCTTTCTCTCTGTGTTTCTTTCTCTCTCTCTGTGTGTGTGTCTCTTTCTCTCTGTCTGTGTCGCTGTATGAGTCTCTCTTTTTCTCTCGTTCTTTCTTAGTCCATGTAATATCTTTGAGGTCACCTTCAAACGCTCTCTCTCTCTGTATCTCTCTCTCTCTCTCTCTGTCCTCTTCCCCTCCCCCCACCCGTCTCTCTGTGTGTGTGTCACTCTCTGCGTCTCTCTCTTTCTCTCTCTCTGTCTCCCTCTCTCTGTCTGTATGTTTATCTCTCTCTCTCTGCCTTGCTCTTCTCTCTCTCTGTATGTCTCTCTTTATCTCTTTCTCAGTGTATGTGTGTCTTTCTCTCTGTCTGTATTGTGGTGTGTCTCTCTCTCTTTCTCTTTCTTGGTCTATTTAGTATCTTTGGGGTCACCTTCAAACGCTCTCTCTTTCTCTCTCTCTCTCACTCTTCTCTCTGTCACTCTCTCTCTCTCTCTGTCTCATTCTTCTCTCTCTAACTTTCTTTCTCTCACTGTCTTGCACTTCTCTCTCACTCTTTCTCTCTCTCTGTCTCACTGTCTGTCTCATTTTTCTTTTTCTCACACTCTCTTTTTCTCTCTCTGTCTCACTCTTTCTCTCTCACTGCCTTGTGCTTCTCTCTCACTCTTTCTCTATCTGTGTGTATCTTTCTCTCTCTCTCTCTGTGTATCTCTCTCTCTGTCTCATTCTTCTCTTTTGTGTGTGTCTCTTTCTCTCTGTCTGTGTCACCGTGTGTGCATCTCTCTTTTTGGCTCATTCTCCCTCTCTGTCTCTCCCTCACTCTTTCTCCTCTCTCTCACACTCTTCTTTCTCTCTGTCTCACTCTTCTTTTTCTCACTCTCTCTCTCACACTCTTTCTCGCTTTTCTCTCTCTCTCTCTGTCTCTCTCTCTCTCTCTGTCTCACTCTTCTTTCTCTCTTCTCACTCTTCTTTCTCTCACTCTCTCTCTCACACTCTTTCTCGCTTTTTCTCTCTCTATCTCACTCTTCTCTCTCTTCTCTCTCTCTCTCTCACACTCTTTCTCGCTTTTCTCTCTCTCTCTATCTCACTCTTCTCTCTCTTCTCTCTTTCTCTCTGTCTCACTCTTCTCTCTCTCTCTCTCTCTCTCTCTTTCTCTCTCTCTCTCTCTCTCACACTCTTCTTTCTCTCTATCTCACTCTTCTTTTTCTCACTCTCTCTCTCTCACACTCTCTTTCTCTCTTTTCTCTCTTTCTCTCTCTCTCTCTGTCTCACTCTTCTCTCTCTGTCTCACTCTTCTTTTTCTCACTCTCTCTCTCACACTCTTTCTCGCTTTTCTCTCTCTCTCTCTATCTCACTCTTCTCTCTCTGTCTCTCTCTCACTCTCTCTCTCTCACACTCTTTCCTCTCTCTCTCTCTCTCTATCTCACTCTTCTCTCTCTTCTCTCTCTCTCTCTCTATCTCTCACACTCTTTCTCTCTCTCTCTCTCTATCTCACTCTTCTCTCTCTCTCTCTCTCTCACTCTCTCTGTCTCGCTTTTCTCTCTCTTTCTCTCTCTCTCTATCTCACTCTTCTCTCTCTCAGTCTCTTTCTCTCTCACTGCTTGGCACTTCTCTTTCTCTCTCTTTCTCTCTGTGTCTCTTTCTCTCCGTCTGTGTCACCGTGTGTGCATCTCTCTTTTTCTCTCGTTCTTTCTTAGTCCATGTAATATCTTTGAGGTCACCTTCAAACGCTCTCTCTCTCTCTCTCTCTCTCTCTCTCTCTCTCTCTCTCTCTCTCTCTCTCTCTCTCTCTTTCTCTCTGTCTCTCTGTCTTTCTTGTGGTGTGTAGTCCAGAGGAGCGGCGGAGCGGCGGAGCAGCGGTGTGTAAATCAGGAGAGGAGACGCGTTCCTAATCACAGCTTTGACATTTGATTAAAAAGTCTGCACATAATTAACACGGCAATAAAATAATAACGGGGATTAAATCATTCTGGTGATTGGGGGCCAGAGAAATGAAAGCTTTTCACTCTGATAAATCCAACTGTGGTAAAGTTTGAATGCAAAGTTATTACAAGAGAACTGCAAGGTGCCTTTGGGCAACGCACTCCTGTTTGGGCCTCACCGTTACCATATTTAAAGAACCAATAATACACGTTTGTTGTGTTTTGTTTCATTTATACGTTTAATTAAAGGTGCATTGTCTCCATGGAGATGTTATTGCTTTGTCTGGAATGTTTCGCAGTATGGCTTTAAACCTTTCGTTCTTCACGGAGACCAAACCAGACAAAGTTACAGGTCAGATCTGTGGAGAGGTGACCCCACTCACAGTCAGAATGTCTGTTTTTCCAGGTGGTTTTGAGCTGTAAAACCACCTGTAATTGAATAAATGTGAAGTCGATCTGTTTAATGTCACACTGTGGAACATTCCAGGCAGAGCGATGAAATCTCCATAGAAACAAGAAGGTGACGGACCCCCGACCAAAAAGTTACACAATGCTGTAACATCCTAAGACCTGGCACCCACATTTTGGTTTGTTCAGGCTCTTAATAAATAGTTTTTGCAAATCATTATTCAGTTGTGACTTTATTGTTTTCCATCCAAATAATTAAAACATGAAATCATTTTTTTTTTAAGTCGTATGTGGACATAATGTTTCTCACAAACTGCATCATGTAAAAATGTAAAAATTTAATTTTTTGTTTTGAAAAATCAATGAAGTCATGCAAGAGTTCGGGTCTTAGGAGATTAACACACAAATTAAAGCTGCTCAATTATGGAAAAAATCATGATTATTTTTGGTCAATATTGAAATCACCATTATTCAAATGATAATATTTTAGTTACATACTGCATTTATTCAACATTTCTCTCTAAAAAAAGTTGTATTCTTCTGTAACTCTCGCTTAGCAAATGGGATCCCACTTTGTTGGCGCTGCACATACAAAATGTTCACTGCAAACTCGGGATGATTTCTTCGGCAGCCAAATGTTTCCTTTTTGGCCCTTCCTGTGGATCAATCCTGCCCATCGCCTTCACCTTTCACTATTTTTCAATTCAATTAAATTTTCAATTGGGAAGGGAAACAGTTTGAACAGAGGTTTGCAGTCACACACATCTGATTCCCTTTTGCATTTATGGTGATCTCAAACTTCTGAAGCCCGTTTCTCGAGCCGTTTTCCGCTGTTAGGATCCAACAACCACACAATTACGATGTCCGAATTCCAAAACTAAAATATGACAACATCAGAACCAGAAACAAAAGCGATACGGTTCAAAAGACTTGAAAATATCGACTTTGACAATAGCACATCAATCCGTGTATCATTCGTTCATTTGTTTTTCAATATAAAACCAAAAATAAGAAAACGAAAAAACAACAGTTTTCTTCACTATTTGTCTCCAAAACCAAAATGAAAAAAGGATAACGATTCGTTTTTTCAGTTTTCGATTTTGTGTTTAAATGAAGAATGGAAAAAACGGATAACGGCCGTTTCCCGTTTACGTGACTTCAGTGACTGCGATGCCGAACTTTTGCACCGCATACGGGCTGAACTAGGACTGATCCAGGTCCGAGACCAGAGCGGGATCAGAGTGAGACTGAGACCGAGACCAGCGGTCCGAGCGGTTCCGTGTCATCGTCTCTGCGCTGGTTCCGTGCGGGGAAAGTGAGAATGCGCTGTGGACTACAGGTCCGGACGGGCTGCTCTAGAACTGCGGCTGGTTCTGAGGTGGTGCAAAGATCCAACTGACGCTTTCACACCAACGAAAACGAACCGAACTAAGAGCTTTTGGTTCAAATGGACCAGGTCTGGGATCAGTCCGGGATCAGACCGGGACCAGAACGCTAAGAGACAAGACCGAGACCAGATCGGAGGCTCAGAGCCCACGACAGGGCCGGAGCTCGAAGCTGAGGCTTGGACCCCGCGGAGGCTCAGAGTCAAAGCTTGGAGTCCGCTCTGGTCCTGGTCTGGCTCTGGTCCCGCTCTAGTCCCGGTCTGGTCTTGGACCTGGATCAGTCCTAGTTCAGTCCGTACCCGGTGCAAAAGTTCGGCATCGCAGTCACTGAAGTCACGTAAACGGGAAACGGCCGTTATCCGTTTTTTCCATTCTTCATTTAAAACACAAAATCGAAAACTGAAAAAACGAATCGTTATCCGTTTTTTTCATTTTGGTTTTGGAGACAAATAGCGAAGAAAACTGTTGTTTTTTCGTTTTCTTATTTTTTGGTTTTATATTGAAAAACGAATGAACGAATGATACACGGATTCACATCCCACTGGGAAAACAAACAATGAATGGAAGTCCAAAATTCATGATGCACGTATTGCCAATCCTCTACTGAACTGAACTTGACATCACAAAGTGGAATAAAAAGTTACTCAAACACGTGTGAATGAAACAAAACACAGCTCCAGGTCTGTTTTTGAGGACGTAAGAACATTCGAACACGACTTAAAGCTCACGAGAGTCAATTCCACTTCGTCAAACAGCATTACAGGAAACATTCTGTGAGTTTGTAAACTGGATGTGGTCGGACTGGTCGTACGTCACAGCTCCTGACCACAGCGAGCAGAAGAATGGAGCCGTATCGGATCACTTCACCTGGTCTGACCGCCGCGTTGACCGCCATTGTGTGGAGGGCCAATCTCACGCTCCATCCCCCGCTCGCTAATGAACAGGAGCCAGATACTCTAAAGAATCAGCGGGACAATGGAGCTGACCTGAGGAGCCCCGCGCACTCAACACACCAGATAAAAAAACAAAACCTTTCTTCAAGTTATTGTCGTATTTCAACTACTTTATTGTCATTTTCACTGGACAAACGTTGAATGTTAGAATAGTGACAACATAAAATGCAACGTGAAAAAGATTATCTGGTGTCTAAACTCAAAATGTAGGCAACAATGTGGACGAGACGTGTGCAAAAATATCAAAATATCAATATATCGTATCGTTTAATGTGATGATACAGTATCGATATCGTGGGCTGCTGTATCGATATATCGCCAAGAGATTTTGATATTTTTTTTACTGTTTTGATGATGTGTGTTTGCGTTTCATATGAACTTTGAACAAGAAGTGGTTTAACAAAGACTTTTAGGCTACGTTCAGACTGCAGGGCTTAACGCTCAATTCCGATTTTTTTGTGAAATCCGATGTTTTTGCGAGGTCGTTCACATTTCCAATTAAATGTGACTTGTATGTGACTCCAGTGTGAACATTAAACGGTCCAAAAGTGTCCCACATGTGACACTGGAGACACGACGACGTCAACCGCAGCGAGCGTCTCTGTGTTTACAGAAGTTGTCCAAACATGGACGCAGCATCGAGCACCTGGAGATTTTAAAGTTCCTCTCGTACCGGAGCCAGAACATGAACAACTTACTTGTTTTAAGGAGGAGATTGAGAAGGAGAAGGACGAGGTTTTTGGTCGTGGTGTTTTGTGGGACAGCGGCAGCGACGTCTGTTGAAAGGAACGTGTGGATGTGGAGACGGAGCCAAGAGTGGTGAGTGGTGATGTGCTTCACTTCAGTCACACAGAGTTCATTAACAGTTTTTGTATGACGAGAAGAACGTTTGTGTACATTTGTGAGCGTCTACTTGTGCCACTCTCGCGGGAGGAAACACATCTTTGGCGGCTTATTTCCGTGAGTAAAAGCGCCGGCGTTGGGCTGTATTGGCTTGCAACAGGTGCTTGTTATCGCACAATAGCCAACCTCTTTGGTATAAGTCACATGTCAAAAGATCAGATATGTATCGGTGTCAGGAGCACATATCCAAGTGTCCTGGGTCACATTTGAAAAAAAACGGATCTGTGTGGTTCAGACTGACATTAAAAGATCAGATACAGGAACATAGGGGCCAAAAAATCTGATTTGGGTCACTTCAGGCTGCAGTCTGAACGTAGCCTTAGTGTCACAGCCATGATTTAGCCTTATTTTTTATTCAAATCAAACTTTTATCAAATCAAATCAAACTTTATTTATAAAGCACTTTTCATACAAAATGCAACACAAAGTGCTTTACAGTGATTAAAAACAGTCCCAGTAAAAGCATTTCCAACCCAAGAGAAATGCGGGGGAAGAGCAGAGAGCAGGGCATTACAGTCGTCTATTGGACTGGTGATAAAAGCATCAGCGTCTCTGTGTTGGCCCGAGAGAGAATGGGGCGGACTCTGGCTATGTTTTTTAGGTGATAAAAAACAATTTTTGTGATGTTCTTAATGTGTGGGATAAAAGTCAGCTCAGAGTCAAAAATGACGCCCAGGTTTTTCACCTGAGGAGAAGGGTTAAAAGACTGTGTTTGTAGTTTGGGTAAAAGCTTCTCTCTCTGGGCCTCAGGACCAATTGAACTGTATCAAACTGATTTGAAATATCGTATATCGTAAATATCGTATCGAACCGAAATCGAGATATGTATCGTATCGTGGCCTATGTATCAAGGTATGTATCGTATCGGCAACTTCTTGATGATACCAGCCCTATTGTGGACGAAACTGGTATGGATAGGACTGAAAAAAAGGAAAGGTCAAACTCAGCCAAGTGTGCGGAGTATAAAAACACAGTGGAGCACTTCGGAATAAATGAATCTTCGGTTCGTTACGTAAAGAAGAAGGAAAATAGCAAAAGGACGACAGCAGCAATGAGTTTTAAGAAGGAACTGTAGCTGTCCTGTGTGAGAAAAGTGTATAAAGTGTGTGGTGAGGGGTTTTACAGACTTAAAACAGATAGAATAATTGTAAAATATAAAGCTGACTACTTCGCGGATTTCACTTATTGCGGGATATTTTTAGACCGTAACCTCCACGATCAACGAGGAACCACTGTAAAATAACCTCTTCATGGCATGTTTTTGATGAGGCAGCGTTATAACACGGTAGAAAGCTCGGAGAAATTGATTTTGCTTAATACCTCGTCTTTAATTTAAATGCAGATTGCGGTAATTTTGACTGAAAATCTCTCTCCCTCACAGCCGGATCTCTGTCTCCAGTCGGTGATCTGATTTGTTCCTCTCAGCGGGGAGACGGTTTCTTGCTCAGGTTCTCCCCCTACAGGACGCGTGTGACAGTGGACGTGTTTGTGTGTTTGTGGAGCGGCGTCACATGTCACAACAGTCAGTCTCTCCTACTCCTCTTCATCCTCTGCTTCTTCCTCTTCCTTTTATTCCTCCCTTTCTTTCTCCTCCTCTTTGTCCTCCTTCTCCGCTTCCTCTTCTCCTCTTCCTCTTCTCTTGTGAACTGTACATCACGACCTCTCAAACACACACACACACGCTGCCTGTGCTACTGATGCAATGGGTCCCTTGGTCGTCACGGCAACAGGGAACCACATTTTATATTTATACAGTACACAGTATTTACGAACTCTTGCAGCGCGTGTGTATATTTTCTTTTGCTCCGTTATTTCTCTGTTTTCTTCGTTCTGCGTGCAATTCTGTTACACAAAACGTTCTATATTACACAAAACTGACTCTTGTGACGTTATAATGCTGCTACCTCCTCAAAAACAGACCAGGATTTGTGTGTTCTGAGCTCAAAATGCTCTGTTCCACCTTGTGATGTCATCTAGTCGTATTTTTAAAGTTTAGAACTCCTTCTACCTTTAGTTCATTAGGGCTGGGTATCATTAACCTGTTACCACCCACCTCATTTTGGCGTGTGCACAATAGCACTACATACCCAAATGCCATAGCTTATTAAAAGAAAACCTTAGAACCCACATGCTTGTGTGAGGCACCATTTTAAAGCTTAGGCCTTCTAGTTTCTGTAGATATGTACATGAAGACTGTGAGTGCTGCCTAACCTACAGTACAGTCAATTAAAAATTTTTTTAAAAAAATTGTGTATTTTTTTTGCTTCGAAAAAAAAATTGAAAAAAATAAAGGCCTTAGCTTGGTCATACTTCATGCTAGGCATTTGTGACTCACTACACTCATTGTTCAAGTTGTTGGCAACAACTGTGTAGAATTTCAGATCTCTAGGACAAAGGGTTTTGATGCTGTGAGCCTTTGTGTAAACAAAATGACAATTCGGCACAAGATTGCCAAATTTAATAATAATTGTTATTATTATAATACTAATTCTTCTGAGCTTTAGGCATGTTTTCTCAAGAAAAAAAAACTAAAAGTAGCCAAAATTGTCCTCCAAGTGGAAGATCTGCCTCCTATATCACCGCCCGCACTGCTCCCTGTCTCCCTCTCGCCTTACGCTTGTAAACACAGCGTCCGTTTCAAAGTCCATCTGAATGTCCCACCCACCGTTTGAAAGCTCTGGTGATAGGCTAAAACAATATGTCAATCACTTTCTGGAAGATCCAATGACTGAAGAGATTTCCCGTAAACAAACTGATGACGTGTGCGTAAAGCCAGGAAGTACGTGAGTGCGTTAGCTTCTTCAGCGGCTTGTCCCACCTAAACCACGGCACCGACAACAGCGGGGAGGGTCTCATTTTGAAGCTAAGAGTGTGAGGAAAACAAGCGCACCCAACAGTGCTAGCAAACCTGCTAGAAATGCAGTGGACGGAGGGAGAGAAGAGAAACTTTTTTTCATATCATTGTATCCATCGATTCATACAGACGAGGGTTTTCTGGATTATTTCCCCACATGGAATTATTTTATGGAAAAAACAACTTGATATTCTTTTTCTGTGGATTATTATGGACTTATTGAGTACAACTTTTCATGGATTGAACGCGTTTTGGACCGACAGAACCGGCTCAAAGGTAAGAAACGCGTATCTCATTCTTTGATATGATGTGAATTTTTAAGTTATAGCGTTTTGGGCTCGTTGTACGGCATAAAATGAATGATATGGTTGTTTTATTGAGAAATTAAGCTTTCAAACGATGTATGGCATGACAGTAGTGAAAACAATAATGAAGGTGAATATACAGAGTGAACATTTTTTTGGGGAAAATCGCCCGCCGGCGGGCGGGTGGATGGTAAGTTTAAAAAGTTGCCGATACCATACATAGCTCGATATATAGGGCACGGTACGATACATTTTTCGATACAGTGCACTTTCGATTCAGTACGATTCAATACGATTCAATACGATATATTTCAAATCGGCTAAATCGTAGCTGTGATACTAAAAGTCTTTATTAATCCACTAAGTTTGTGCAAAGTTTAAATGAAAAATGACCATTTTATTCAGAACTGTGAAAATGTCAACACAACTGTAGCTCTTACACAAAATAATTTAGTAAAATATACCTAAAAATACGCAATACAGCAGCCCATGATATCGACACTGTATCAGATTAAACAATACGATATGTTGATATTTCAATATTTAAGTTAAGTTCAGTAGAGATTGGCGATTCCAGGGCTGATTCCAGACACACGTGAGGAACTACTCCGGCCTTTTTACTTTTAAAGAACGACTCAGACTGGATTCACAGCGCCGTTTTGTGGACTGGTATCATTATTTACGGATGCCAATTTCTATGGATAATGTGGATGAGACGCTGCGTTTTAAATTTACAACTATATGAGCGGTGAGGAATAAAGTCGCCTCATTATTTTCATTTTATCCTGAGTTTGTATTTTGTGTCTCTGTGTCCGTCACTCCTCTGCCCCTGACGCTCTGTTTTTTTTGGCTTTTACCGTAGCGTTGCTGATGTTTCGTGGTTATGATCTGACAGAAAAGCTCAGAGTCACACTGACGCACACACACACACACACACACACACACACGAGGCGGCCTTAAGATTACATAAGACAGTTAAAATCCCAAAGTGTAAACTCCAAAAGGCTCCAAAAATATAACTGCTGGTATTTCGCATGTCGTCGTGGAGAAATTTGAAAAGGCCGTCTTACGTAACGCCTCATACTTTTAATAATTGACGGTTTATTTACACAGTTGCAGCGTATAGTCGACCGGGCGCTTTATCACAGTATTTTTGAAATGTCAGAATTACTCCAGGGATCGAGTCGGGGAGCGAAAAGAAAACTGGCAAAAACAGCTCAGACACAAATACTGAAAAGAACAAAAAATAAAAAGTCTGGAATTTTTTTTGTGAGCTACAGGTACTTTCAGGAGGTTTCAATGATTCTATGAATATATAAAAGTTCAAATCATATATTGGAATTTATGTACTGTTATCGTGTCATCAAAAGTCTATCAATAATATCATGGTCTTTCACAAAATATCAAATTACAAGTTTCTCTGCTTAAATTTATTAGTTTTGGTGAAGCAAAAGCTAAAAAACAGAGAGAACTACATAGACCAGGAGTGTCAAACATACGGCCCGGGGGCCAGATCCGGCCCTCCAAGACCTTTAATCTGGCCCTCGGCTAATTTTCTACTAAAATATTTTAATTATTTTCTATTAAAATATTGTTAATTTTCTGCGGTGCTGAGCATATCAGTGTCTCCAGTGTCTCTGTACGTGGCCCCTCCCACCAGAGCAGCACAAATGAAGACTTGTCTCTTTCCAAACGCTCTTAAAGGACGTTGACCATGACACCCTCATCAGCAAAATGTCAAAAATGAGAAAAGTGGAGCCGAGTGCAGGATTTTCCAAGAAAAATGGACTTTGTATGGCATTTGTCTCCGGTAGGTTAGATACTGTAATGTTCTGCTCACTGGTCTCTCCAAACGAGCTGTGAGACGCTGCAGAACATCCAGAACATCCAGAACATCCAGAACATCCAGAACATCCAGAACATCCAGAACGCTGCAGCTCGGGTCCTGACTCGAACTAGGAAGTACGAGCACATAAGTCCTGGTCTCAGGTCTCTGCTCTGGCTCCTGTGGCTCAGAGACTTTAAAGCAGCTCTGCTTGTACAAGTGTCTCCATGGCCGAGCACCAAAGTCCATCTGTGACATGTTAGTGTCATATGAACATCTCACACTCTGAGGAGCTCAGGGACCAACTCCTGCTGGTGCCCAGAGTCACGACTAAACAAGGGGAGTCAGAGTTTCAGGTTCATGCAGCTAAAACCTGGAACAGTCTGAACATGTGAGACAGACTCTTCTGTGACGCTGTTTAAATCCAGACTCAAAACATTTCTGTTTAACTGTTCATATAACTGAAAGGTTTTCATTCCTGCACTCTTCTCTCCTAATTTATGTCCCTCTTTTTTAATTTTAATCTTTTATGATTATTTATGTTTTGATTTGTTTTTATTATGATTTTAATGTATTTCTTCATTCTGTAAAGCACTTTGAATTACTTTGTGTACGAATTGTGCTGTACAAATAAACTTGCCTTGTCTTATTCCATATTTACATACAAGTTAATGTTAAAACATTGTGTTAAATATTATAATTATTATAATTATATTATTATTATATTATATAATTATAATATTATTATTATATGATCAAACGGGCTGATGTGGCTCTACAGTGGTTCTGGTTTATATGTTGTAAAGTTGAGTTTATTTATGCTGAAGATTTGAATGAAGAATCTGTTGGGTTTGATGTGTGCAGTGGATTGTGGGAAGCTCCTCACCGCTGGTTAAACCTCCCGAGTTTCTTATGCTAAAGCAGCTCACGGTTTGTGTTTTTCCTGGTTTATTAAATTGATTTAAGTTAATTTTTGCGCTTGTGCATTTGTAAGATTATGTCAAGAAACCGGGACACTCCATTTGATCATGTACACGTGGATATGAGTGTCCCGGGTTCTCAGTGCGCATGTAAACACAGTAACACGAACACTGACAGAACCGGGACACTGATAATAACCATAATACTGATGTGTATGTAAACACACTCATGGTCTCTGTGATTTTTGTATTTATATTTTCTCAGTTCCATCCTTCTCTCCCTCATTAGTCTCGTGCAGGGGAGCAGACAGAGGAGGGTCTGTTAATCCCGGTTGTTACGGCCCCAAAATTGGACCCTATTCATTTCTTAAAACGTCTTGCCCCGGGCCCCTAAACTCCTGCCGCCGTCCCTGGTCCCGTGCGTGTTCGTGCTGGTTTAGTTCGCTCGTACCTGGCACACGACGGGGAACTGTCTCCGGTGCACGTGCAGCCCGTCGATGCCCAGAGGGAAGACGGCCGCCAGGGCCATCATACAGCCCACCGCCGTCATGTTGTTCAGGTACGGCTGCGAGTTCTGGATGTATCTGCAAGAAAGAAAAAGAAAAAACGGGGAGAAAATCAGTGAAGAGATCTGAGTTTCACGTCTTTTTAATGATGCGATTTCTTTAAATGATTCAACAACCAGCGTGAGTCACTTCTCATTCAGGGTTTTCTCTTCATGTTTACTTCTTTCAGTATTATAGAAAAATACCGAAGACAACAGAAATATGACGCAACATGTCTGAAATCATACAATAAAATAATAAAAATAAGCCCAATTATAAAGCGGCCGCCCTTTGGTTTGTCGACAGCGCTGAAAAACCTTTGACCTTCTCTCGGTGAGCTTCATGATGAAGTCTCCTGAAATGGTTTCCACGTCACAGATGTGTTTAAAACTGTTCAAAAACTTGGCATGTTTCCTCATCAAAAGCAGACCTGGAGTTGTGTGTTTTCGTTTACACATACAGCTACATCTCAAAATGCTCTGTTCCACCTTGTGATGTCATCTAGTGGTTTTCAGCAGCTACTTTTTTAGGTTTAGTTCAGTAAAAAATTGGCAGTTCTAGGTCTGAAATTACGCAAATGATTTCAGTAAAGATTTATGTCAGGAGTGTCAAACATACGGCCCGGGGGCCAGATCCGGCCCTCCAAGACCTTTAATCTGGCCCTCGGCTGATTTTCTACTAAAATATTTTAATCATATTTTCTATTAAAATATTGTTAATTTTCTGTGGTGTTTATCACAGCAGCGTCTCCAGCGTCTCTGTACGTCGCCCCTCCCACCAGAGGACGATCGTTTTGACTGTTGACCGTGACAACCTCATCAGAAAAATGTCAAAAATGAGAAAAGTGGAGCCGAGTGCAGGATTTTACAACAAAAATGAACTTATTCCTATTTACATACAAGTTAATGTTAAAACATTGTGTTGAAATTACATTTTTCTTAAAGTTTCAGGTTGTTCATAATATTATAATATTTTGTAAAAAAAAAAAAAAGAGTTCATCAATTAAAAAAGATTTCTGTAATAGATTTGTGTTTCTCTGCACAAATATTTGAACTTATTGTTATTTTTGGGGTTTATATGACATGAGTTTTCTGATCCGGCCCCTTTGGGATCAAAGTCGGTTGGATACGGCCCCCGGACCAAAATGAGTTTGACACTCCTGATTTATGGAGTTTAAAAACACAGTGGAGCACTTCCTGTATTACAGCATTATATCACAAGGTGGAATGGTTTCCATTTGAGATCAGAATTCAGCCTAAGTCCACGTTTATATGAAGATGGTCTGAACAGAAGACGCAAAAGTGGCATCGCCTCTTCACTTTTTATTCTTGAATTTGACTGTATATGTTTGTATGTAAAGTAACAAGTGCATCTTTGGACATTGGAAGTTTTCACAACACGCATTTTCATCAGCTTCTCCTTCCACCAAGTTGTTCCACCATCGACTGGTTCTCCAGGTCTCGTCCAGATCTGTCTGACTCGACTATGACGACCTGGTGCATCCAGAGTTTGATAGAGGTGATTGCAGATCCTTCTCTGTTCACTAATAGTATCTCTGCAGATTCTCTACATTTGTTGGGAGCCTCCTGTAAGTTTATTAGAGCAGCTAGAGCAGCTTGAAGGTCCGACACATGGAAATGAGCCGACATGTTTGTTTCGGTGTACTGTATGTATGTGACGTAAACTCGAACGTAACCAGAGTTTTGCGTCTTGGGCAGTGTAGATGGAAACTCTACGGTGGAGTGTTTCTGAGTGAACTCTGGAGGACGGTCATAGATTTTTGCATTTTTAAGCCCTAAAAACACCATCACCGTGTAAACAAAAGGCACTTCTGAGCAAATATTTTGTCGTTTTTACCCGCAAGCGTTTTCGTGTAAACAAACTCTAAATCTGCAGGTTTTGTGAGTTTTAAACACATGTGAATGAAACAAACAACAACAACTCCAGCTCTGTTTGTGATGAAGAAACAACATTAACAACAACAAAAATCAGAAAATCCCATAATAAGAACCCTTTAAAATGTCCCAAAGCAGAGTATGTGAAGATTTATTAAAACATGTCGTCACTCTGCTGTCACACGTCACACTCTGACAGTCTCCTCCTTTCATTTGGTAAAGACTCGGTCATCTGACGGTTCTGCTCACCTCCCTGCGCCGTGGAGTCAGTGAGGCCCACACTGGTCTGGTCTGTTCGATTATTAAAGTAAAGGGCGTTACAGGAGTCTGTGTGGGGGAGAGTCTGGATTTAAGACTTTGTTTTTGTTTTTATGGCGTAAAATTTAAAATGTAATCAGGATTAAACACGGGTAAAGGTCTGGATATACTGTCTGCTACTGTCTGCTGAGAAAAATAAAACACAAATACAAGCCACATAACGGATCATATACAAACCAGGTCTAAACAGGTCTAAACCAGGTCTAAACTAGGACCAAACCAGGTCTAAACCAGGTCTAAACTAGGACCAAACCAGGTCTAAACCAGGTCTAAACCAGGTCTAAACTAGGTCTAAACCAGGTCTAAACCAGGTCTAAACCAGGACTAAATTAAGACTGAACCAGGTCTAAACCAGGTCTAAACCAGGTCTAAACTAGGACCAAACCAGGTCTAAACCAGGTCTAAACCAGGTCTAAACTAGGTCTAAACCAGGACTAAACCAGGTTTAAACCAGGTCTAAACCAGGTTTA